>NC_134099.1:97116060-97416417 GCF_000715075.1 Nicotiana tabacum | reverse complement strand
CTCAACAGGGGAACCAACAACCTTAAGTTAAAGAACATTATCATGGATACTATTCATGCTCTCAGAGACGCTACTGTACATATTTCTCATTACTTCAGAGAAGCAAATCAAGTGGTGGATTTCCTCGCTAAGTTAGCATCTTCTAGTGGAACTAGCACCTTCTATCACTCTTTCCAGCAGTTGTCAATAGAGGCCAAGGGACTATTTCAACTAGATAGATGGCAACTTCTTTCAATGAGAAGAAGATATGATATATATAATTTTTTTGTAAGCTGATTGTATAGCTTGTATTAATGAAAGGAATTTAGGCTTTCCTTTCTTTCATTAGTTATAGAGGTAAAGGTCCATGCCCCCGTCTATTTTGTACATTTTTTATTATATATAGGCATGGTAGGGGTCTTGCCTAACCCCCACACCAAAGGCTATAGCCAGAAGGTGATGGCTTCAATTTAAAAAAAAAAAAAGAAAAGAAAGAAGACCGGACAATCGCAGGGTGGATAACATAATAATATGCATGAGGATTCAATTTTGGATAAGTTAATAATCTTAAGTATAATTCAACTGAAAAAAGTAAAAAACTAGCTCCAATACACGCACTGAGAATTGCTCAAAAAAAACATAAAGAAATTACAACGCGTTTCTTCAACCGACGTTAGAACACTCACATATATATATATATATATATATATATATATATATATATATATATATATATATATATATATATATATATATATATATATATATATATATATATATATATATATATATATATATATATATATATATATATATATATATATATATATATATATATATCGATACCCACCAACAAAAGAAAAAAAAATGAGAGAATGAAAATGGAAACTAAAAATGAAAAATAGGGAGTAATCCCAAACAAAAAGAAAAACAGTGATTTACGTAATGAAGATAAAATATATTTATATGTATACGCGTCATGACTCATGAGTTATTATTATTATTACTATATAAAAGTAAAGGCTCTGTATATCAGTCTGGCATGTTTTTGGTGCATTGATCGATGTATCCAAAAGCATTTTTTAAAATTAACTTCATTCGTCAATCATGCGTATAAAAGAATATTATTCTTCTAATCAGTATTTTTTCTATATAATATACAACTGGCGTCATGCCAGGACTTTAATTATATTCTAACCATATCTAACTGTTTGACATATGGAATGGAAGGACAAATTAAGTGTGTATATATTATCATTATGAAGTTACAAAATGATGCATAATTTCTTAGAACATTGCAAGATTTTCTTACATATCTGCATAATGGAACTCCGATCTAGTGATCTCTAGAGGAGGGTCAGGATTGCACTTTTGGATTCGACCAAAATCTATTTTGTATAAAGGGTATTCGCTATTAATTTTTGTCGAACTTTATGATATTAATGGCCTCTCTTAATATAGCATAGGTCTGCCTCTATGATGATCTCTTCGTTTCTTTAGATGAAAAAAAGAAGAAAGAATTAGTACGTGATAAGAAGGTAGTGCTTATTACATATATACTTCTCTCGTAACTTGTAGTCAAAAAAAGGAAAGTTATTATTTTTACTACTCAATTATAGAAAATTTGAAATTTCGATTTCCTCCTATATGAACAAGCGGAGACACTACAAGAAACGGGGTTATTACGGCGGTTATTTTAACATATAATAGCGGTTCGAAATCACCCTAATACACATTAGCGGCGGCTTTTAAAAGCACCACAATCCCGTCCGTCAAAATTATATTACGGCGGTTTTAGACAAACCACCGTAAGTACATGTGAAAACCGCCGTATTTTAACCGTTTTAATGTGGCTTTTGTTTTGCATATTGAGGCGATTTTAAATCGCTGTAATTTTAATTTTACTGCTACTATAACAGCAGTCTGTTCACAATCCTGTTTTTCAACATTTACAATCCTATTCATAGAATGTTATGCTTTGAAACTTCTGTAGCACTTCATAATCATTTACCCAATATAGAAGATTAAATAAGAAAAATATTGACCATGTCATGACCCAAAATTCACTAAGGGTCGTGATGGCATCGGACACACTGCTAGGCAAGCCAACACCAAGAAGTTAATTAAATTCTCATTTTAGTATTTGTTGAAGTTATTTTCTTTATACATTAAACAATAAATAATGAAATTCACAGAATTAAACATGAAGTCTTTAACAAACTTAATTTTGAATAATCCCGTAATCATCCCAGAACCCGGTGTCACAAGTGCATGAGCAATCTCTAGGAAACAATATAATACAACAACCGTCCGGAATACAGATTGGACGGAAAGTTAATACAGTAATCTGAAAGAGACTCTGTTAGTTGCGGGTCGTCTCGAGAAGTGCAGCTTACCTAAGTCTCCGTATCACCCATACTGCTACGCCCACTATGCCACTAGAGATACATGCGTCTGTGCAACAAAAAGGCACAACAAGTGTAGCCTGAGTACAAAAGCAATGTATACGCAATAAGTATCCCATCTAATCTCGAAAAAACAAAGACGAGATGTCAACTTTGACACTTACTAGGAGTACAATATTAATAATACCAATATTATAGAAAATCAGAGATTTTCATAAAAATAATTTTAACTCAATAGCATGAGGCAAGTAAACAATTCTTCTATTAATAGAAAATTTCTAAATTTATTTTCGTCAGCTACACATTTATCTCAGGATAGGGAGGCACTATCATCATATATAGATTTGCAAGTCAAGCAATACAAGCATGCGCAAAACCATGCCGAGGTCGTACGACCCAATCCAACAATATTTAACTGTGCACTGCAGAGGTCGAATGTCGTGAACCATAGATGCATCTATTTAATCTACTGAGGCATTCAGCCCGTTCCACAATATATAAACACATTCAAACAGTCAATCAAGAATTCATCAAGGAGCAATTATCCAAGAAAAAGACAATTTTTCTTTTAAAAATCAAGAAACGATGACTAGTCTTTTAGAAATTCATTCACACATTCGATATATTTTAAGCATTTTTAAATTGACAACAAGACTTCAAATATTATAAGTAAAGCATGCTTTTGGGTCCTAGACTACCCGGACTTAAGCATAATAGTAGCTATGCACAGACTCTCGTCATCTCGTGCGTACGTACCCCTACAAATAGAAGCACACATCCAATTAATTCACCTATGAGGACAATTCCCTCTTACAAGGTTAGAAAGGAGACTTACCTCGTCTCAAAGTTTATATCCCAATTCAAGAACGCGCTCACACCTCCAAATCGGAGCCGAACGATCCAAAAACTATTCAAATGGGGTAAGAACTAGTCAATACATGCTCGAGAGTTCATATTCTAATTATTAAACTAATTTCCCAACCCTAAATGTCTGGTTCCTAAAATTCATCCTCGGGCCCACGTACCCGGATTCTGGAAATTTTTGAAGAAAGTTGTTACACATAACCTAAGGAACACAAATATATTATTTCTACTAAATTCCATAACAAATGTCGTGGTTAAATTTTATTTTTGTCCAAACCCTAGGTTCTTACCTAAATCCTTAATTTTTCTTAATTTTTACATGTTAATCTACCCATTGCCAGATTTAGGCATAAAGAAAAGGTAGGATTTCAGCTTCCAAGTTGAAGTACTTAAATTCAACCTGTGACTAGCAAATATTAGCTAGAAAGGGCTCCTTCCCCTTCAAGCTGCCATAGAAGCAGGAAAAAATGGAGTTTTCGTGTAACCATTCTGAAACCAAGAAAGCCTTTATTTCTGCCTATAGAACGATTCTTCCACAACTCTCACTTGGGTTCTAACTTCAAACTTCATAGGAGTTCTGACCCACTTGATTTTTTGGTCTGGCCAATTCGAGTGGTAAATGCGACTTCTAGCGTAGCGGGACATGACAACGATTCGGAAAAAAGAAAAGCTATCAGATATCAATCTAATGAACAGACAACGCGGCTTGGCCGAAGGGTCAGGAAGAGATAATGACTATACTTTCTGAGTTAGAACATTAGGAACCTTACACCCAAGAAAGCAGCCAAAACATTAGAGAAGATCAGAGACGGGTTTAGACAGAAAATTAGATCAAGCCTATCTTTGATGAAAAAAGCCGCAAGTTTAGGTAGAAAGAACAGCCAGTGTCAGATAGATGACTTATGTTGAACTCTTCCTTTACATGAAGGGAATGAATGCCTTAATGGAAATGGAATGGAATTCGGGATCCAAGTAGTATGTATTTAACTCATGTTGTGTAGAAATTACTCACCTCAAAGTTCTAGGTGAAAACCCTCATCTAAAAGCTCCAAAAATCGCCTAAGAGGATGAAGTAAAATGAAAAAATGGCCTAAATCCTGCATTAAAAGAGCTGGACGCAACCCTCTGATGTCGCATATGCGACACCAGGTTCGCAAATGCGACAAAAGCCTCGCAAATGCGACGCCTGGGCTTCATCTGTTGGGATCGCAAATGCGACGTCTGCTGGGATCGTAAATGCGGCAAAAGTGTCGCAAATGCGAGCACTGCCTGGTCGAGCTTCATCGCAATTGCGAAGCCATCATCGCAAATTCGTGGTTTGCATTTGCGAATAATCTCTCGCATTTGCGAGACCTGCCTGGTAGCAAGAACACCAGAAAATCTGGTATGCTTTCAACTCCTCCCACACGTCCGAAACACACTCAAGGCCCCCGAGATCCCGTCCAACCATACAAATCAGTCCTATAACATAACACGGACCTGATCGAAGCCTCAACTCACATCAAACAATGCTAAAACCATGAATCTCACTCCAATTCAAGCTTAATGAACTTTAGAATTTCAAACTTCTACTTTCGATGCCTAAACCTATCAAATCACGTCCGATTAACCTCAAAATTTGCACACAATTCATATTCGACATTACGAATCTACTCCAACTTCCGAAATCAGAATCCGACCCTGATATCAAAAAGTCCACTTCCGATCAAACTTCTTAAAAACCTTGAAATTTCTAACTTTTGCCAAATGACTCCAAAATGACCTACAGACCTCCAAATCCACTTCCGATCGCGCTTCCAATACCAGAATCTCCATATGGAGCTATTCCCAGACTCGGAATCACAAACGAACATCAATAACATTAAAATGCACTTCTACCCAAATTTACTAAATTCTTCCAAAATGCTAACTTCCACTATTAGGCACCGAAATGCCCCCGGTTTATCCAAAACTCAATACGGACATACGCTCGAGTCCGAACTCATCATATGAACCTATTGGAACCATCAAATCTCGATTTTGAGGTTGTTTACTCATAGATCAAACCTTACTCAATTCTTTCAACTTAAAGCTTCCGAAATGGGAATTTTCTTTCCAAATCAATTCCAAAATTCCCAAAATTCAATTCCAACCACGCGTACAAGTACCTGAAGTGAAGTTACTCATAGCCTCAAACTGCCGAACGACGCGCTAGAGCTCAAAATGACTGGTCGGGTCATTACATTCTCTCCCACTAAAATATACGTTCGTCCTTGAACATGCTGAGAACTGCAGTGAGGTTGTCCGAAATCACTGTTTAACACCTCGTGCACCTACCTGTGCTTCCACAACTCAGTTGAGCGCATTAGCTCGACCAAATCTGAAGATATCTTCTTTTATTTAGGCAAATAAGCCCTAGATCCCAGTTTCGACATCCGAAATTCTCTGCCAGGCCTGCTTCCAACCTACAAATGTTGTATCAATCACCACACAATGTACTAGAACATGACTGCATACCTTTGCTGAATTCTCACCATGCGCTACATCATTCACGGGCCATAATAACATTCTCTGATCCTCACCTTCAAATTCCATACCAGTCACTGCATCTAACATGCCAATATGTGATAGCACCAGATTTCCGTCTTAACTCATGGACCACTAATAGGTTAATACTTTACCATATAGAAACTCTTTACTTAACTCATTTCAGGGGACCCATAGCAACACACGAGTGAATCCTCATAACTGTAGAACATGTAAATCTTCAAGTAATGGTCTAAACCGCCATAGTCCTTCCAGTATCTGCCTACCCATAACCGGCCATAGCACTTGAATACTCCCAAATAAAATCAATTACAGTGGCCATCGAGCCTCGCACATACCACCACCACTATGCCATTCAACCATGGCTAACCAATCCAACTTCTTCTAACTCATCCTTAACTTGCCTTAGAGATAATAATAGCTCCATTCCTTACATCACAAACCTAAATCCGCACTCACCTTAAGTAACCCCATTCCATGAGACCACATTGTCTCCAAACCCATGAACCATTTCATACCCTTCTGGCACACTCATTCACATCTTCAACAGATACACCCATTCTGATAACTCCTCTATGAATCCGAAGTCTCTCTTTTTCCTCCCAATGCTACACTGCAAGTCAAAAATATCATAGAACATTCCGAGGCTCTTATCATAATCTGCTACAAAAGCACAATTCTTAACCATACTCCGGGCTTGAATCCTTAGGCACCACATATTTTTTTTAACCTTTGAACTCACTAGGACCGTCGTTGAGAGTCACCCACTCTGGCTTGGTCCCGAATTTTAATCAACTCCAAGGCTCCGCTGGCACATGAACACCTATCTCAATGAAGCACCCAACTGAATCACTTCCCTTGTAAATTGCCTTTGTACGAAGCATAAATCTTGAATCTTCCCAAAGCCTGAACATGAGTCAATAAGGCTAACTATAGCACCCATTTATCAATTCTTTTGCTCAAATTACCACTTATGTTCTTTTCCCTTAGCTGAAATAACTTGCCCTTATGCCGATAGCTAGAAACCTCACAAGTAGTTAACCATGCAACCCAATAGTAGGCGGTGGGACTGTCCCACTTAGCCTGGAGCTACTATTACACAAACTCTGGAACCCACCAAGATTCTTTATCTCTCAATGACATAACCTTGTGCAATCAACCGTCAAATTCCTCAAAACCCTTCCGTTAGCATCACATGAACGCTCTGAATCTCTAGCAACATTCACATATTCGACCTCTTACTGGATAGCCAGTAGAATTCTTTGCAGAAGCTTCACCAACCACACGATCGCTGACCTGCTCATAAGAGATAACCCACCCGTGGAAATTAGACGCTGGCATCTTCCAACGTCGTCGCACGGGGTACAATCACTACGACATCAATAACACATCCTGAGCCTGTGCTCGTTCACCAAATGTACTAGTCTGTTCACTTCTTATGGACATCAACTAATGTGCTACAATATCTTCCAATTCAAAGTTATATTGCATCATTCTTCGTATCAAGCAACTCTCTTTCTATTGCATCCACTCTCCCGCATTTGGCCAATATTTCAAATTAAGCCCGTGGACCTAATCTCCGTCCACTAAAATTCCCAAACAACTCTAAACTTTTCCTCAAGGTGTGTAGTTATCCTGCCACTGAACTCATATGCTGCTCTGCCACTCTCCCACTTTGGGCCAAACCCCCTTTTCTTTTAAGCAACTACTCGACTTCCGCTTCTTACACCTAGCCTTCTGGAAATTTCACCACCGCGTGACACTTCCCACATGTCCTTCCTCGTCCTTTGCTGCTCAGTTGATGCCTTAGATCAAAATCTATCTTGGTAGCACTCGAACCAATAAATCGCTACTAACTTTAAACCTTTCCGAAGATCATCTTTTCTCAAGTCGTTGACATTAGAAACATCGACTCAATCCTGAACTACCGCACCCTACAATCTCTGACAGCCGCTTCTCCCATACTAATTCATAATATCCTGCCCCAAAGGCGAATTGTAGAAGCTCAAACCACCGACGAACTTAACATATATAATCAACAGTGACGACACCACATCACAAATAAAATTCCACCACGCTATAAAATACCAAGTCTCATTACTCCATCAACCTGAATATTTATAGTCTGATTGTCTTCCTCTACCGAAAGTAAAATACCAAATCTCTGAATCATGCTGAGTAAACCTCCTTTCAAGTTATCCACTGCCCCGACGCATTGGTAAGTATCCTACCATCACATCAATACTGGGCAATACCAACACACGAATCGTCATAACATCGGTGCCAAATCTCAAAACCTTAGGTAATACTGATACTGAGCTGAAACGATAGAACGACCTTCTGCAAGGTGACGACAACAACCCAAACAACTACGCAATGAGAAACATCCTGCACCACATATGTAGTACCATTACAATTTCTCAATTCCCAATTTATAACAAGCGTTTCACATTGCGTAAGATCGAATGGAAAGGAAATAAAGGCACAAGACTCAAAGGAATTAAACCGCACGATGAGAAATCAAGAAGGGAAGTGCTCCTACAACCCTATAGCCTCTCGAAGATAAGTACAGACGTCTCCGTACCAATCCGCAAGACTTTACTAGACTTGCTCATGACTCGTGAGACCTAAAGGGAACCTAGTGCTCTGATACCATGTTGTCACGACCCAAAATCTACTAAGGGTCATGATGGCGCCGGACACATTGTCAGGAAAGCAACACCAAGAAGTTAATTAAATTCCCATTTTAGTATTTGTTGAAGTTATTTTCTTTATATATTAAACAATAAATACTGAAATTTACATAAATAAAATGAAGTCTTTACCAAACTTAATTTTGAATAATCCCATAATCATCCCAGAACTCGGTATCACAAGTACATGAGCTATCTCTAGGAAATAATATAATATAACAATCATCCGGAATACAGATTGGACAGAAAGTAAATACAGTAATCTGAAAGAGACTATTAGCTACGGGTCGTCTCGAGAAATGAAACTCACCTAAGTCTCTGTATAAACCATGCTGCTATGCCCACTAGGCCGCTAGAGATACATGTGCATGTGCAACAAAAATGCACAACAAGTGTAGCATGAGTATAAAAGTAACATGTACTCAGTAAGTATCCTGTCTTATGTCGAAGAAGTAGAGATGAGAGGTCAACTTTGACACTTACTAGGGGTTCATTATTAATAATAACAATATTATAGAAAATCGGGGATTTTCATAAAAATATTTTTAACTCAATAGCATGAGGCAAGTAAATAATTCTTTTATTAATAGGAAATTTCCAAATTTATTTTTGTCAGTTACACATTTATCTCGGGACTGGGAGGCAATATCATAATTTATAGATTTGCACGTCAAGTAATACAAGCTTGCGCAAAACCATGCCAAGGTCGTACGGCCCGATCCAACAATATTTAAATGTGCACTACCAGAGGGTCGAATGGCGCGAACCATAGATGCATCTATTTAATCAACCGAGGCGTTCGGCCCGTTCCATAATATATAAACACATTCAAGCAGCCAATCAAGAATTCATCAAGGAGCAATTATCCAAGAAAAAGGCAATTACTCTTTTAAAAATGTCATGACCCAAAATCTCACCTGTCGTGATGGCGCCTATCGTGGTACAAGGCAAGCCTCAACTCAACATCTCAACACAGTAGAACTTTTAAATAAAGGCGGAAGCAGCTAATATTAAATAAAACCTTTTAGAACAGGATATAACTCCAAAAGTACTAAACAATCTATCCCTAAAACCCGGTGTCACTGAGTGCATGAGCATCAAAATGATAACAACATCCGACTGATAAAACACTATCTGAAAATACAGAATAATACAACATGAAAGGAAAGGAGAGTCGAGGCCAGCGAACACCATGTAGCTACCTCAATAGTCTCCTGAGTCTGACTCCTCAATCAGCAATCGCCGTGACTAGAAGTGCATGGATCTGTACACGAGGTACAGGGAGTAACGTGAGTACACCAACTCAGTAAGCAACAGAAATAAATAAGGAACTGAGAAGTAGTGACGAGCTATGCAAATGCAGTTATCTCAATAACTTTCAAATAAGAGTAGTCATACTTTCGATTTAACAGTTTAAGTCTCATTAGTGCGTACTCAAATAAACCAGATATCAAATATTCCAGAAATATGTACGATAAGGACAAATAGCAACTAATTGTAGCAAATAACTAAAAACAAATATGGCCTCTCAAGGCAAAAGTCACTCAGCTCATCTCAACAGCTTAATCACTTGGCTCTCAATCCTCAATAATCATACTTAATAGGCACCTGCGCTTACTAGGGGTGTGCAGACTCCGGAGGGGCTCCTTTAGCCTAAGCGCTATAAACCGCACAGACAACTCACGTGCTGCACGGGCAACTCACATGTTATCATCACTAGGGGTGTGCAGACTCCTGGAGGGGCTCTTTCAGCCCAAGCGCTATAATATGCACGGACAACTCATGTGTTGCACGGATAAATCACGTGCTATAATATAATATCTGGATCCGCATAGACAATTCACGTGCTGTACGGACAACTCACGTACTGCACAGACAACTCACATGCTGCACGGACAATACATGCCATAATATCAATATCTGGATCCGCACGGACAACTCACGTGCTGCACACAAATCACGTGCTATAGTATCAATATCTGGATCCACACAGACAACTTACCTGTTATAGTATCAATATCTGAATCCGCACGAACAACTCACGTGTTGCACGGACAACTCACGTGCTATAGTATCAATATCTCACAACTAGCCCCTCGGCCTTACTTTGTCATCAATCTCTACAGTCTCTCGGACTCTCAAAATTCATATAAACAGCCCAAACAGAAGTAATATCATGTATCAACAATAAACAGTGAGAGACAAAGGCATAATAAGCAAGAAAGGCTATCACTGAGTACAAACAGTAATTTAGCAGCTAATTCAGTAAGTACACGACCTCTCAGGTCTCAAGAGTGATCACATAAGGCCTAAACATGATTTCTAAGATGAAGTACAGTCAATTTCTATGAAAACATAGGGAACATGTATTAAATATTAGGCCAATTGATTCCACAATCTCGTGGGGCGGACCAAGTCACAATCCCTACGGTGCATGCCCGCATGCCCGTCACCTAACATGTGTGTCACCTCCAAAATAGTCATACTACACAATGTATGGAATTTCATACCCTCAGGACCATATTTATAACCGTTACTTACCTCAATCCGAGCAAACGTCCTACTCCGAAATGCGTTTGTCACTTAGAGCGGCCTCCAAACATCTCGAATCTAGTCACAATTAACTCGATTCATTCAATATATATTATAGGAATTAATTCCATATGAAAATACAAATTTTACAACAAAATCCGAAATTAACCCAAAAATCGCCCATAGGGCCCACATCTCGGAATACAACAAAAGTCACGGAATATGAACCCGCATCAAACCACGAGTCCAACCATATAAATTTTACTAAAATCCGACATCGGATTGCCTTTCAAATCTTAAATTTTCATTTTTGGAAACTTTGCTAAAAATTTGATTTTTCTTCCATAAATTCATGGATTCATGATGTAAATGCGTATGGAATCATGAAATATAATCAATATAAGATAATAAACACTTACCCTAATGTTTTCACGTGAAAATCGCCCAAGAACCGAGCTCCAAAAATTTTAAAACGTAATGGCAAAGTGACTGATTTTTTTGATTAAATGTTTCTGCCCATCCGTCACTAAAAGCCATTTTCGTCACTAAAAGTCTACTAGAAAGAGCTTTACTAGCCCTTATTCAATTGATCATAAATTTCTGTGCAAATGTCCAAATGATGAATGGTTTAATGTTCTGAAAACTAGAATTCAAGATCTACAACTTTCGTAATTTCCACATTTTCAAATTCCTTATAGATTTCGAGATATAAGCTTCCAAAGTAGCCTCCTCGCATCAAATATTTCTCAAAAATTTCAAAACAGCTTTGCCAACCCTTATTCAGTAGATCATAACGTTCTGTACAAATATTAAAATAATAAATGGTTTAGCTTTCTGGAAACTAGGATGCAAGGACTACAACTTTCATGTTTTGTAAATTTACAGATTCCTTATGTATTTTGAGATATAAGCTTCCGAAACAAGCTCCGCGATTGCACAGTTGTTGTCCAAGACAACTTCTGCAACAGAAAATTCCAGCAACCCTTTTTATCCGATTTCCATTCTGTTAACCTTCTGAAATCCACCCGAGGCCCTCGGGACTTTAACCAATTATATCAACATGTCCCAAAATACAATACGAACTTAATCAAGGCTTCAAACCACCTCAAACAACACCGAAATTACGAATCACGCATCGAATTGAATTATGAGTTTTCAAATCTTCCAACTTTTATATTTTTGCGCCGAAATATATCAAATTAATCCGGAATGACTTCAAATTTTGCACACAAGTCATAAATGACATAATGGAGCTGTTCCAATTTTCAGAATCGGATTCCGACCTCGATATCAAAAAGTCAACTCTCGGTCAAACTTTTCCAAAAATTTTCTATTTTCCAACTTTTGCCAAAATGCGCCGAATTGTCCTACGGACTTCCAAATCCAAATCCGAACATGCTCCTAAGTCCAAAATCACCATACGAAACTATTGGAATCATCAAAATTCCATTCCGGGGTCGTTTGCTAAAAAGTCAAATCTCTAGTCAAACTTAAGAAATCTTTAGCCTTAGATTTCTAAATTCCGTTAAATGGCGGTAATTTGATCTAGGGACCTCCGAATTGGATTTCGAGTATATGACCAAGTCCCAAATCACGATATGAAACTACCGGAATGGTGAAAACTTGGATCCGGGTTCGTTTGCTCAAAATGTTGACCAAAGTCAACTCAGTTGAGTTTTAAAGCTCTAATTCATAATTTATCCATTTTTCATACAAAAACCTTCCGGAATATTATACGGACTGCACACGCAAGTCGAGGAATTATTGATAACACTTTTCAAGGTCTTAAAACACCGATATGATTATTTAATTTAAAGATAACATTTTGGGTCATCACATTCTCCACCTCTAAAACAAACGTTCGTCCTCGAACGCACTAAGAATTATTCTGAGGTTTCCATATTGATGATTTTACTTTTACACATATACTTGCGGTTGATCCCATATTACCGCATTCGATATAAGTCCGACAACACTATTTCAATTGAGATCATTTCCTTTATCCATATTTGTAAACTTTAAGACCAAATTTCCTACACTCCAATCATTTCTAGAAAGGTCCAATTTTCACGTCAACACACAATATTAGTCCCGACTGGCTATACCAACTCGTGCCTATGCACCCATCAAATACGGGGTATTACATTCTCTCCCACTTAGGGTCATTCATCCTCAAATGAGAAGTAGAGTCCGTCCTCATACACATAATGTAAATTATCTCTTTCTTTGCACATCTCAATATCCCTAAAAAAAATTTAACTCCCAAATTTTTCAGAATTTTCGACAGAGTCTCCCCTGTAATTGGGCCTATCCACCTGTCAGAGTAATACCAAAACAACTCCTAACAACATGTCCACAACCCGACCAAGCATCACAAAGTGTATATATATATATATATATATATATATATATATATATCAATAACACTGATCTCCGCATTACAAGCACAACATTATCACAATGATATCTTGACATAAAAATGCATCATATGTATGGCCATAACCACATATCTGATCTTAATAGTTGTTCATAATAGATTACAACATCGCCAATTAACCTCTTGTTAATAAAATCTTGTCTCAAAACTACAGTTTACTAACAACAATGCATGAAGATCTCATAATTACTTACCTGAATTAACGAATAACAATTTAAATCTCCAGAGGCACTCACCTCGTAGTCTAAAACTCAATAATTACAATATAAATCTAGCAAATTATGCACAAAGATATTCATACAAGAATTTTCAAATAAGTCTAATAGGCATGACTCCTTATAAGTACTATAGTACAAATTTTAATTTCACAAAGGGGGCATTTAAACACATAATTTTTTTTCTTTCACCACAAGGACCGCGTTCTTATATAACATCTACCGCAGCTTGTAGGCCGGTTTAAATATTTCACATTATATAAAACACAAGGATCTCATCCTCAACTCTGTACCACATGTAATATACACATCGTGCCAAATTGGAACATTCCATTTTCTTCTTTCAAATATTTTCCGTTTAGCAAAATCACAACACATAATGATAGACATATCCATCTCCATCGAATCTCCCAACAAGAGTATTCACATAAGCAGATTTCAAAATTACGAAGCTCACTCATAAGTGGAGCACGATAGGAGGACTTACCTAGATACTCAGAACCGAATCAAGTTAAGAAAATTGTTACTTTATAATAATTCGAGACTGTACTTGTAACGACACCATCTGGTGTTTCGACCTCAGCCATACCATAGAAAATATATCAACGGCTGGGTCTCCACCTCTTGGAGTCTCACCTTCACCTCTAACATCCTGACCCCTATCTCTGATTGGTCATGTAAGTAGAGTAGTAACTGCAATGGGGCATGTAGCCTGAGTGCTTTTAAAAAACTATGTTTCTCCCAAGTCTAGGACAATTTTCCCATGATGTGCGTAGTACAACCACATTCATAACAATCCCTTTGAGGGTTCAACTGCTCATACTGAGTCTATGCTAGATAACTAGAATAACCATTTTATGAACCTCATGTCGGTAGTGCATTAAAGAACTTACTGGAGTACCCTGAGTAATCAGATATATTGATTGGGCTGGCCGGCTACCTGAGACCCTGTCATAATGATTTGTAGTTATAGAGTAAAATCCACCGAATCCTTTAAAACCTCGAGACCTCTTGGTCTTCTTATATTCCTCTTTTCCTCATCCAGAACACATTCTAGCATTTTGGAAATTTCTACCATAAGTCGAAATGAAGCATCAACCTGTAGCTTCCCGGGTTGTACAAAATTTCAATATCATAATTGAGTCCTTTAATGAGTCTGTGGTCTCGCTCTCTTGCTGTAGGAACCAAAGTAGGAGTATGACGACTAACTTATTGAACCTGATGATATATTCTGACACTGTCATGGTGACCTAACACAACCGTTCAGACCCCATATGCCATATATTACAGAGAATCCAGGAGACAAACTCCCTCAAAAACATTTTTGAGAACTGAGCCGAGTAGGTGGTGTTGCATTGACTAGTCTGCCCTCTTCATAGGCTTGCCACAAACACCCACGACTAATTTCTTCTTTTGCTATGTTGACTCAACACTGCTGAGCTAACCTATTTATTCATATACTCTTCGATTCTTCCTTGGGGTAACTCTTTCCCCTAATTATGTACAATAATCACAAAAGTATAGCTCTATCAAGATAAATCTTGGCACGAACTACATAGTCCAGAAGATCGTCAACCACTGTACTTTCTCTGAAGCACCCCAAAATCTGCAAACTTGACTTTCACACTGAGCAAACCTTCTGTAAATGTAAAGTTTTTTTCTAACTCCTTTGAAATTGAAGTATTGGATTATTAAAGAGGCAAACATACCGCAAGTCCCAACTTATCCCAAGCATGTCTCATGCCTTAAATATGTGTAAATTATTGGGGAGCCTTTCAGTACTATATATATATATATATATATATATATATATATATACATTTCAGGTTAAAACTGATATAATACATGACCATTCGATCCATTCATTAATAGTAGACATCCCCATTTGGCGCGAAGTCATGGGTCACAACGCCCGATAATCCACAATGTTGATATTTGTAACTCATATAAATCAACCAGACGTAAAGGTCCGTTGCACCCCTACATGATTCACTGGGTGATTTTCTTAATACGTTCGCATCTTCAGACGGAGCTATAACGGGTCTAGTAAATACCTAATCTTTCCACCACCTCTTAGCGAAACCCATCATCTGAAATACAGTAAAATCAACCTCTATTGCTTTCAACTATTCCCATATTATGCAATACTTCAAGGCAGCGGTTCAGAAAATCTTGTGGGTCCTCAGAAGGTGTACCACTGAAATGGACCGGAAATAGCTAGGTAAACTTATCCAATCTTAGCAAAACCTCAAAAGACAAGGCATGTCTATCATCGGCATGTGCCACAATAACTGGTTGAGCTGCCCCAACTAGATGAGATTAAGCTAAATCCTTCATAAGCTCATGCAACACAACCCATCTAATTCCTCAAACCATTTGCAAATCTCGCATTCACTCTCGTAATAGTCAAGCCCACTCTTATAAGCGATCCAAACTCAAATTGCAACACGTATATTTTGCTAGTAAAAGAGGACTGCCAACCAACAACATAAGGATCACACAAACTTCAGAATGTCTCGCAGGAGATAATCCACTTGCTTAGCCTCAAATTGGTATCTCTCTATACTCTTCCATAATCATAACTATTACACAATCACTTAACCCCACTCTGAGTCTGAACTCATAACACAACATGAAGATTTACTCCGCTCCACTACTAAACTACACGAGAGGTCCTTCAACACACCCATAGCTCGAGGCCATATGCCAACTCAAGACACAAGTCAAACACCTAATAATACATGCTACATCCTCATCAAACTCTTCCTGTCACATTTGAACAATTTGAACATATCTCGTAATCAAATTATACTCACTCCCTAGTCATCCAGTCACAAATACCACCAGTAAGGACACAAACGGACATATAAGTCCAAAATGCATGTGCTAACACAATCAAAATCTTAGTACTCAAGCCACAGACAAAACCCGGCCTTAAGTCCTATAGATTGGCCCAACATCACACATAAAAATCACATTTTGCACCTTATCTAGGGAATCATAAGTTGTTGATGCACAGCAGATACCGAGCGCTCATGTGCGCACGCGAATGCGTGAAAGGAATTCAAGGAATTATGCTTCAAGTTTAATCAATGTCACATGATAAGAATTCAAGAATGTGGAATTTCCTAAAGGGTTCTTTAGCCTCTCAAAGATAAGTACAGACGTCTCTGTACCGATCCGCAAGACTCTACTAAACCTGCTCATGACTCGTGAGACCTATATAACCTAGTGTTCTGATATCAACTTGTCACGACCCAAAATCTTACCTGTCGTGATGGAGCCTATCATGGTACAAGGCAAGACTCAACTCAACATCTCAACATAGTAGAACTTTTAAATAAAGGCGGAAGCAGTTAATATTAAATAAAACCTTATAGAACAGGATATAACTCCAAAAGTACTAAATAATCCATCCCCAAAACCCGGTGTCACTGAGTGCATGAGCATCTAAATAATAACAACATCCGACTGATAAAACACTGTCTGAAAATACAAAATAATACAACATGAAAGGAAAGGAGAGTCGAGGCCAGCGAACGCTATGTAGCTACCTCAATAGTCTCCTGAGTCTGACTCCTCAATCAGCAACCGCCGTGACTAGAAGTGCCTGGATCTGTACATGAGGTACAGGGGATAACGTGAGTACACCAACTCAGTAAGTAACAGAAATAAATAAGGAACTGAGAAGTAGTGACGAGCTATGCAAATACAGTTATCTCAATAACTTTCAAATAAGAGTAGTCATACTTTCGATTTAACAGTTTAAGTCTCATCAGTGCGTACTCAAATAAATCAGATATCAAATATTCCAGAAATATGTACGACATGGACAAATAACAACTAAATGTAGCAAATAACTGAAAACAAATATGGCCTCTCAAGGCAACAGTCACTCAGCTCATCTCAACAGCTTAATCACTCATCTCTCAGCCCTCAATAATCATACTCAATAGGTACATGCGCTCACTGGGGGTGTGCAGACTCCGGAGGGGCTCCTTCAGCCCAATCGCTATAAAACGCACGCACAACTCACGTGCTGCACGGACAACTCACATGCTATCATATACCCGCGCTCACTAGGGGTGTGCAGACTCTTGGAGGGGCTCCTACAGCCCAAGCGCTATAATCTGCACTGACAACTCACGTGCTGCACGGACAACTCACGTGCTATAATATAATATCTGAATCCGCATGGACAACTCACGTGTTGCACGGACAACTCACGTGGTGCACGAACAACTCACGTGCTATAGTATCAATATCTGGATCCGCATGGACAACTCACGTGCTTCACAGACAAATCGCGTGCTATAGTATCAATATCTGGATCCGCACAGACAACTCACGTGTTGCATGGACAACTCATGTGCTATAGTATTAATATCTGAATCTGCACGGACAACTCACGTGCTATAATATCAATATCTCACAACTAGCCCCTCGGCCTTACTCGGTCATCAATCTCTCCAGTCTCTCAGACTCTCAAAATTCATATAAACAGCCCAAACAGAAGTAATATCATGTATCAACAATAAACAGTAAGAGACAAAGGCATAATAAGCAAGAAAGGCTATGACTGAGTACAAACAGTAATTTAGCAGCTAATTCAGCAAGTACACGACCTCTCAGGTCTCAAGAGTGATCACATAAGGCCTAAACATGATTTTTAAGATGAAGTATAGTCAATTTCTATGAAAACAGAGGGAACATGTATTAAACAGTAGGCCAATTGATTCCACAGTCTCGTGAGATGGACCAAGTCACAATCCCTACGGTGCACACCCACACACCCATCACCTAGATATGCATTACCTCCAAAATAGTCATACTACACAATGTATGGGATTTCATAACCTCAAGACCAGATTTATAACCGTTACTTACCTCAATCCGAGCAAAAATCCTACTCCAAAACGCCTTTGTCGCTTAAATCGGCCTCCAAACGTCCCAAATCTAGTCCTAATTAACTCGATTCATTCAATACATATTATAGGAATTAATTCCATATGAAAATTCAAATTTTCCAACAAAATCCGAAATTAACCCAAAAATCGCCCGTGGGTCCCACGTCTCGGAATACGACAAAAGTCACGGAATATGAACCCCCATCCAACCACGAGTCCAACCATTTAAATTTTACTAAAATCCGACATCGAATTGCCTTTCAAATCTTAAATTTTCGTTTTTGGAAAAATTGGCTAAACATTTGATTTTCTTCCATAAATTCATGGATTCATGATGTAAATGCGTATGGAATGATGAATATAATCAATATAGGATAAGGAACACTTACCCCAATGTTTTCACGTGAAAATCGCCCAAGAACCGAGCTCCAAAAATTTTAAAACGAAATGGCAAAGTGACTGATTTTTGTGATTAAATGTTTCTGCCCATCCGTCACTAAAAGCCATTTTAATCACTAAAAGACGTCACTAAAAGTCTACTAGAAAGAGCTTTACCAGCCCTTATTCAATTGATCATAACTTTCTGTACAAATGTACAAATGATGAACTGTTTAATATTCTGAAAACTAGAATGCACGGGCTACAACTTTTGTGTTTTGCACATTTTCAGATTCCTTATAGATTTTGAGATATAAGTTTCCAAAGTAGCCTCCTCGCATCAAATATTTCTGGAAAATTTCAAAACACCTTTGCCAACCCTTATTCAATTGATCATAACTTTCTATAAAAATATTAAAATAATTAATGGTTTAGCTTTCTGGAAACTAGGATGCAAGGAATACAACTTTCATGTTTTGTAAATTTACTGATTCCCTATGTATTTTGAGATATATGCTTCCGAAATAGGTTCCACGATTGCACAGTTGCTGTCCAAGACAGCTTCTGCAGCAGAAAATTCCAGCAACTCTTTTTGTCCGATTTCCATTCCGTTAACCTTCCGAAATCCACCCGAGGCCCTCGGGACCTTAACCAATTATACCAACATGTCCCAAAATACAATACAAACTTAATCAAGGCTTCAAACCACGTCAAGCAACACCGAAATTACGAATCGCGCATCGAACTGAATTATGAGTTTTCAAATCTTCCAACTTTTAAATTTTTGCGCCGAAACATACCAAATTAATCCGGAATGACTTCAAATTTTGCACACAAGTCATAACTGACATAATGGAGTTGTTCCAATTGTCAGAATCAGATTCCGACCCCGATATCAAAAAGTCAACTCTTGGTCAAACTTTTCCAAAAATCTTTTATTTTCGAACTTTCGCCAAAATGCGCTGAATAGTCCTACGGACTTTCAAATTCAAATCCGAACATGCTCCTAAGTCCAAAATCACCATACAAAACTATTGGAATCATCAAAATTCTATTCTGGGGTCGTTTGTTAAAAAGTCAAATCTCCGGTCAAACTTAAGAAATCTTTAGCCTTAGATTTCTAGATTCTGTTAAATGGCGGTAATTTAATCTAGGGACCTCCGAATTCGATTTCGGGCATATGACCAAGTCCCAAATCACAATACGGAACTACCGGAATTGTCAAAACTTGGATCCGGGTTCGTTTGCTCAAAATGTTGACCAAAGTCAACTCAGTTGAGTTTTAAAGCTCTAATTCATAATTTAATCGATTTTTCATACAAAAACCTTCCAGAATATTATACGGACTGCACATGCAAGTCGAGGAATTATTGATAGCACTTTTCAAGGTCTTAAAACATCGATCTGATTATTTAACTTAAAGATGACATTTTGGGTCATCACAAAAAATCAAGAAACGATGAGTAGTCTTTTAGAAATTCATTTACACATTCAATATATTTTAAGCATTTTTAAATTGACAACAAGACTTCAAATATTTCAAGTAAAGCATGATTTTGGGTCCTGAACTACCTGGACATAAGCATAATAGTAGCTACGCACGGACTCTCGTCACCTCGTGTGTACGTAGCCCCCATAAATAGAAGCACATATCCAATTAATTCACCTATGGGGACAATTCCCTCTTACAAGTTTAGAAAGAAGACTCACCTCGTCTCAAAGTCTATATCCCAATTCAAGAACGCGCTCATATCTCCAAATTGGAGCCGAACGATCCAAAAACTATTCAAATTTGGTAAGAACTAGTCAATACATGCTCAAGAGTTCATATTCTAATTATTAAACTAATTTTCTAACCCTAAATGTAAGGTTCCTAAAATTCATCCCCGGGCTCACATGCTCCGATTCTGGAAATTTTTGAAGAAAGTTGTTACCCATAACCTAAGGAACACAATACATGATTTCTACTATATTTCATAAGAAATTTCGTGGTTAAATCTCTTTTTTGTCAAAACCCTAGGTTCTTACCTAAACCCATGATTTTCCCTAATTTTTACATGTTAATCTACCCATAATCTATGTATTTAAGTCATGTGGTGTAGAAATTACTTACCTCAAAGTGCTAGGTGAAAACCCTCTTCCAAAATCTCCAAAAATTGCCTAAGAGGATGAAGTGAAATGAAATAATGGCCTAAATCCCGCATTAAAATAACTGGACACAGCCCTCTAATGTCGTATTTGCGATACCAGGTTCACAAATGTGACAAAAGCCTCGCAAATGTGAAGCATGGGCTTTAGTTGTTGGAATCGCAAATGTGACCATAGAGTCGCAAATGCGACGTGTGCTAGGATCTCAAATGCGGCAAAAGTGTCGCAAATGCGAACACTGCCTGGGTCGGGCTTCATCGCAATTGCGAATCCATCTTCGTAAATGCGTACCATGCATTTACGGGACCTGCAACTGGTGCCAAGAACACCAGAAAATCTAGTGTGCTTTCAACTCCTCCCACACGTCCGAAACACACCCGAGGCACCAGGTCCCCGTCCAATCACACAACTCAGTCCCATAACATAACACGGACCTGCTCGAAGCCTCAACTCACATCAAACAACGCTAAAACCATGAATCGCACTCCAATTCAAGCTTAATGAACTTTAGAATTTCAAACTTCTACTTTCGGTGTCTAAGCCTATCAAATCACGTCCGATTGACCTCAAATTTTGCACACAAGTCATATTTGACATTACGGAACTAGTTCAACTTTCGGAATCAGAATCTGACCCAGATATCAAAAGGTCCACTTCCAGTCAAACTTCTCAAAAACCTTCAAATTTCTAACTTTCACCAAATGACTCCAAAATGACCTACGGACCTCCAAATCCACTTCCAATCGCGCTCCCAATACCAAAATCACCATACAGAGCTATTCCCATACTCGAAATCCTAAATAGACATTGATAATATTGAAATTCACTTCAACCCAAATTTCTGAAATTCTTCCAAAATGCTAACTTCCACTACTAGGCGCCGAAACGCCCCCGGGTCATCCAAAACCCAATCCGAACATACACCTGAGTCCGAAATCATCATACGAACCTATTGGAACTGTCAAATCCCCATTTTGAGGTCATTTAGTCATAAATCAAACCTTACTCAATTCTTTCAACTTAAAGCTTCCGAAATGGGATTTTTCTTTCCAAATCAATTCTAAACTTCCTGAAATTCAATTTCGACCACGTGTACAAGTCATAATATCTGAAGTGGAGCTGATCATGGCCTTAAACTGTTGAACGATGTGCTAGAGCTCAAAACGACCGCCGGATCGTTACACATTATATAAAACACAAGTATACCAAAATTACATCATCCAAATATTAATGCTTCAAAGTATATTCCCACAGTAAAATCCAAAAGATTCATAGTTGATCCTACAAAATAATCACAAATTCACACTTATACAAGTATACCAAAATTACATTATCCAAATATTAATGCTTCAAAGTGTATTTCCATAGTAATATCCAAAAGATTCATATTTGATCCTATAAAATAATCACTAATTCACACTTACACAAGTATACCAAAATTACATCATCTAAATATTAATGCTTCAAAGTGTATTTCCACAATAATATCCAAAAGATTCATAGTTGATCCTATAAAATAATCACTAATTCACACAAGTATCTCCTTTTCCTCCCATATCATATAAGTCTCTTAGTTTCAAATGAACAATAGTACTCCAACCTTTATTCACCTCATCGTCCACATAATATACCATTTGAGCTTGTGAAGCTTCAATGTATGGATCATGCTCTTCATGATCACCAATATGAATCAATCGTGAAAAATTAATAGAAGAAAATCCACGTACGTCTATTCTAAACCCCATATCCCTAGTAATGTCAGTCCATTTATACTTGAATAGTGTAACTCAAAAATCGACCATAGTAGTTAAGTTCAATGATGTCTTCTAATTTGCCATAATATGGCAAATCTTCTTGCCTCAGGATTCTATCAGCATCACTAGCAATACAAGATGTGGACGAAGTAAAAAATACTCCACTATTTTGAGTTTTCAATCCATTCTCTCGCTCTAAAGTCTGAAATTTGAACCCGTTGATATTAAATGATTAAACCTTCTAGCATATGGTGCTGGACCATTTGCTAAAACGAACATGTTGAAATCTAAACCGATGATATCTTTCAAAAAAGCGATGATGACCCATAAAACACCACTTTCTACTATGCTTCTGATCACGCCCAACTATGCCTTATGAAAAGGACAATGCGGTCGTTGCAAATATAACCCGGTTTACAAGTCCGGAGTCAAATCCCACAGAGAACTAAGGCTTAGCTACAGCTGTTCACTATCACCAAGAAGACAAGCTTGAACATTTCCTAACTTATAGATATTTAGATTCTTGTGTTTAACTAATTAATTAACAAATTAAAATAATAAATTAACAACTAAAGATACTAAGAGTTAGAGACAAGATTAAGGAGGTCTAGAGTTATGATTTTTCCAATTGTCGGAATCCTTCCCGCTATGTCTTCTATAATTTCGCCTAAGTATTCTCTACCGATCATGAGCACTATTATTACCGTAAATCTCTCCCGAGTAATCACGACAATTTACTAGACGCACTCTCCCAAGCTACGCTAGCTGGATTTTGATACAACTCACTTCAGATCGCACCCAAGGCTTCGTTATCCCTAATCCCGCCTTTAAACCCTCGGTTATTGATCCCTCATATACTCTGGGAGTGGTGTTGTTCAACAATTACCTAAATATGCACTCTCTCCCGAGTTATGCATACTAAATAGGCACAGCTAATTGAGAGCTCTTCAATTAACTACAATAAGAATGTAGTTGAACAAATAGAGATTATACTATGGCTCAATTATATAAAAACATAACAAGAATTTATCCTACAAAAGGTTCTATCAAAACTCTAGATAACAAATTAGCTATTCATAATAGTATGTAAAACTACAATACTAAAAGTCATAACCAACAACGAAAAATAGGAAGAGGAAAGAAAAAACTTGTAGAAGAATTCCTAAGCATTGCTCCTATTGTGTCTCTGCCTCCTTAGGTCAAACCTATGTCAAAAATATGTCCCCCTCTTTTCTTGGCCGACTTCCTTGGTTTAATATAGGGTCTAGGGCTTAAAATCTCGTGTTTTGCACTTTGGTCCCTGAAATTTCCGCCTCATGCCGCGGTTCTACCGCGGCCAAACATGGCCTCTGATTCTTCAATTGTCTGCGTCAGCACTCTGCCGCGGTTCTGCCATGGTCGCGGTGAAACCGCGGTTTTTATCCTGTTCCGTTTAGAATTTGGAAAAACGCAAAACCTAAACGTTGTAGCTCTTTGAGTATCTTTCCAAACATATTTTATGGAACCAAAATGGAGTTCTGCGTAAAAAGTTATGTGCATTTTACTAGACAGTGCGCAATATGCCTCATCGAGTCTTCGTTTGTTCTCAACTATCAAATTTGACCCCCGAACACGATCCTGACTTAATTCCTTGAGCTTTTACTCAGACTTCAAAGCTTAAAATCATTTAAATTCATTCCATAACATCTATATAGCTCGGAATCACACCTACAAGGCATAAAACACATAATTAGTGCAAAACACTAGCGATTAAAGCGCAAACTCAACTAAAGTGTAATAATCGACTAAAATACGTAATTATAGCCTATCATCAACACCCCACACTTAACCCATTACTCGTCCTCGAGCAATCAAACTACACTTTTTTTATAGACACGACCTTTTTAAACAATTCTCCTAACTCATCACACCAAGAGTATTTAAAATAGACTAAGCACAAAAGCGTAACATCTTCACCTCAAGATTTGACTCATAAGTACCACGCATTATTCACAATTCACCTACTTACTCTAACATAGAGGTCACTGACATTACCTTTCCTTCATGAATCAAGTGCCCTCACACAACAAAAGAGAGTAGTTCCACACAATAAAATTTAAGAACACTTAGGAACTCAAGATAGAAAGAATTCACTCACTCTCAGAAATAACATTCATATGCCACAAAAGATGCACCATAAGCTTGCCCGTAGTGTACTACTCCACTAATCGAGCTCATTCAATCTTGGATCAATTAGGACTTTATTTGGTTGTAATGTAGGCTACGGGACGGGTAGGATACATTTAGATATAAGAGTGACTACACCTCCCTAAGCACTTTAATACACATACTTTAACATTCAAACCTCATACTTATGTTAAGCCAAACTCCACCTTCACATCAATATACATCAACTCCCAAATTATTTAAGCACAATTATATCAAGAGTCACCACTATCAAAAAATATATATTTTTTTCACAGCAATACAACTATATTTTGTTTTCATTCTTTTCTTTTCAATTCAAGTGGCTCTTGCTTTTCAAATCAATGCACCCTTTCTCCTTATTTCATTAGTTCCACTCAAAAGCAAACCAACAATCCCACACTTTAACTTTTACAAAGTTCATAAACAATTCAAGTGCTCACGAGAGGTTACAATGGTTCAAATAGATGGTTAATTCAAACAAATGGGTAAGGCTTGTAATGTGGTTGCCAAAGAAATAAGATTATAGGCTCAAAGGGGTTAACTATGATACATAACAATTAGGTGGGTAAAATATACATATCTATCTCAACAAAGATATGCCTATATCACTTCCTAGACTGAATAAAACTACTATTTCGCTTTGCAAACACACGGGACAAGTTCTAGGCATCAAATTCAATGCACAGAATATAACAAATCCTTACACACACATGGAAAATGACTCACTCAAGATTGGATCATCAAGACACTCTAGTCAAAGCAGTTAAGCAAAGTTAAGATCATACAATTTAAGGTACTTCTACAAGAGTCAAAAACTGAGCCTAAGCGTCACAACCAAAGTACTCGCTATTCTCAAGGCATAACAAAGTCAAGAGATATTGCTTCACTTCAAAATACAACACAATGGCTCCTACTCCCAAAAAAAAAACTAACTACACCCGGTTCAAATAAAACCCTTGGAAAAGAACCGTGGTTTAAAGAAAAACCAAGGGGTAATTATTACACTACCTAACAAAAGAAAAACTTTTTGTACTTTTTCTTTAGACTTAAACCCCTCAAGAAAATTGTCTAATAGATCCATCGTCGGGAAAAGTCCAATCTTTTCTATTTAAAAAAAAATTGTTCAATTAAACTAACACGTGTACAAGTAATAGAAAGTCACCCAGACAATCTTCTCACCCTACAGTTAAAATTGTGCATTGTCCCCAATGCACACCATAACTAATAAAAAGGGTAAAAGAGACTCTCTGGTAGGCCAAAGGCCGAAACATTAACAGCTCATGGGGTACTCAGACTTCTCCCAAGTTTGGTCCTTTATGCGAGTACCTCACACTTAGTTTCAACCATTTGGTTTGTTGTTGCATCCTTCCAATACCTTTGCTTTCCATGCTCCTAGAAATTAAAAAATTGACACTACAAAAATAATACAATTAAAAAAATAAAAAATAAATAAAAGAAAGCAATAAAGTTAGGTTGCCTCCCAACAAGCGCTTGATTTAACGTCTCGGCACGACGCGGATCACTTTATGCCTCCACCTTGAGTTTATGAATTGAACCCCAAGTTTTGATTCAAGCTTATGATTATGGTCATGGGGCGGTGGAACGAATCTGACTGGCCCAATAAAATAATGTAGTATTCTGCACTTCTTGGCCTTTAGATGAGGTGTGTAATCCCGACTTTCTGGAAAGAAGAATTCCAGAATGTAAGCACTTTGTTCCTCATTCCTTGACTCCTCAAGTGGCTCGGACGACTCTATTTTCATATCATCATCTAAACACAATGTGGAAAAATGCTTGGAGTGAGGACCAATGCGCTCAACTACATGAACATTGGGACAGTCTACATTCTCAACACTAATGACAATAGAGTCAACTAAATATGTATCCTCAATATCCTTGGTTGACTCTAGTATCTCCTCTACGACATCGGCATCCTCAAAATCTAGATGGTTAGAGTGTTGGGGTTCTACTTTGGATCCCTCCATTGGCACCTCAATTTCCGTCTCTAATGCAAATTGCTCCTGGCTACTATCCATAATATTGACATATTGAGCATTAAAAGCTTCAACTAGTTGACTCACTTGAGCCTCTAAGTTGCGAATAGTTTCATCTTTCCTTTCTACCTGCAGCTGTATTTTACTTTGTTGTTCTATAATGCACTTTAACATATCTTCGATCTTCTTTAGGTCAGCTTCCCTAGGTTCTTTGTTCCTGTTATCCTCACAAGAAAACGTAGAATCATCATAATAAGGGGTTGGGGGAAGATAAGAAATATAAGCACAACCATGAAAGTGACCATCTTGACCACCACACATATCACACACATTCCACACATAAGATTGAGTTGGTGCACATAACTCGCTCTCGGGAATATTTTGATAATTTTGCTAAGGGTAGTTTTCATCACAATATTCGTAAGGAGGATTAAAAGTAGAATTACCAACATCAAAAATTTCATAATTCAATGATGCCATGTTTTTTTTAAATCAACAAGTAAAACAAAAAAAAATCAAATACAAAAAATAAAAATAAAAGTTCAAACTTGAAACCTAGCAATATGTACACCTACAGCTATACCATTAGTTCCCCGGCAACGGCGCCAAAATTTGATCACGCCCAACTATGCCTTATGAAAAGGACAATGCGGTCGTTGCAAATATAACCCGGTTTACAAGTCCGGAGTCGAATCCCACAGAGAACTAAGGCTTAGCTACAGCTGTTCACTATCACCAAGAAGACAAGCTTGAATAGTTCCTAACTTATAGATATTTAGATTCTTGTGTTTAACTAATTGATTAATAAATTAAAATAATAAATTAACAACTAAAGATACTAAGAGTTAGAGACAAGATTAAGGAGGTCTAGAGTTATGATTTCCCCAATTGTCGGAATCCTTCCCGCTATGTCTTCTATAATTTTGCCTAAGTATTCTCTACCGATCATGAGCACTCTTATTACCGTAAATCTCTCCCGAGTAATCACGATAATTTACTAGACGCACGCTCGCAAGCTACGCTAGTTGGCTTTTGATACAGCTCACTTCAGATCGCACCCAAGGCTTCGTTATCCCTAATCCCGCCTTTAAACCCTCGGTTATTGATCTCTCATATACTCTGGGAGTGGTGTTGTTCAACAATTACCTAAATATGCACTCTCTCCCGAGTTATGCATACTAAATAGGCACAACTAATTGAGAGCTCTTCAATTAACTACAATAAGAACGTAGTTGAACAAATAGAGATTATACTACGACTCAATTATATAAAAACATAACAAGAATTTATCCTACAAAAGGTTCTATCAAAACTCTAGATAACAAATTAGCTATTCATAATAGTATATAAAACTACAATACTAAAAGTCATAACCAACAACGAAAAATAGGAAGAGGAAAGAAAAAACTTGTAGAAGAATTCCCAAGCCTTGCTCCTATTGTGTCTCTGCCTCCTTAGGTCAAACCTAAGTCAAAAATATGTCCCCCTCTTTTCTTGGCCGGCTTCCTTGGTTTAATCTAGGGTTTAGGGCTTAAAATCCCGTGTTTTGCACTTTGGTCCCTAAAATTTCCGCCTCCTGCCGCGGTTCTACCGCGGTCGCGGTCAAACCGCGGCCAAACATGGCCTCTGATTCTGGGTCTGCACTCTGCCGCGGTCGCGGTAAAACCGCGATTTTTTATCCTGTTCCATTTGGAATTTGGAAAAATGCAAAACATGAAAGTTGTAGCCCTTTGAGTTATCTTTCCAACTATATATTATGGACAAAATGGAGTTCTGCGTAAAAAGTTATGTGCATTTTACTAGACAGTGCGCAATATGCCTCATCGAGTCTTCGTTTGTTCTCAACTATCAAATTTGACCCCCGAACACGATCCCGGCTTAATTCCTTGAGCTTTTACTCAGACTTCAAAGTTTAAAATTACTTAAATTCATTCCATAACATCTATATACCTCGGAATCACACCTACAAGGCATAAAACACATAATTAGTGCAAAACACTAGCAATTAAAGCACAAACTCAACTAAAGTGTAGTGAATTAGAGTGTAATAATCGACTAAAATATGTAATTATAGCCTATCATCAGTTTCAATCTGCAAGAGTCTGTATCAAAGTTACACGTGGGGAAAGCAAACTGAGTGTATGTATTCCATCCAGATAATGTATCAAGCCCAGAAAAATCACTGATTGTCCACATCAATGCTCCTCGCATTTTAAATATTTCATTCTTTGAAGAATCTAATGTCTACACTCCATCGTACCACAATTCCCTCAACTCTTGGATGAGAGGTTGTAAATACACATCTATGTCATTGCCCGTCATTTGTTTTTTCCTGGGAGAGTATGAATGAAATTTGTTTCATGCTCCCAAGGAGGACGGTTGTATGGAATAAGTACCATTGGCTAGATACTATAGTTAGTTGCCATTGCTCCAAAAGGATTGAAACCGTCACTAGCTAGTCTAGTCGTACATTTCGAGGATCTGCAGCAAATTCAGGATGAAGCAAGTCAAAAGTTTTCCAATCCTGAGAATCCCTAGGATGTCTCATCAATCTATCTTGGCTACCCTTTAAAGAATGCCATCTCATAGACTCGGCCATTTTAGAGCACATGAACAGTCTTTGCAACCTTGACTTTAGCGGAAAGTAGCGCAAGATATTTGCAGGTTGCTTCTTCTTATTATCCTTCCACCTAGATGACTTGCATCTTTTGCATTCTTACAATCATTTGGGCAGGCATGTATCTTGATATAATTAAGATCAAGTTTGTTGATGGTTTTCTTGGCCTCGTAAAAAGAACTAGGAATCTTGGCATCAAAGGCATCTTTTAACAATTCTAATATCATACTCATCGCCTTGTCAATCATTCGAAAAAGACACTTTATATGATACATTTTGATTAGAAAGGACAATTTGGAATACTTCGTACACCCTTTGTATAATGGTTGATTGTCATCTTCGACCAATTCATAAAACTTTGTATAATCTTCATTATGCCCCTCAATGTGCCTTTCATCAAATATTTCTTCTCTATTATATGATTAGAAGACACACAGACTCGTTGACATTGTTTCTGGTGAACCCAAACGCATCATTAATCATAATTTTTATTGGATCTTAGGGCTGTAAATTATCTTCTATGATATGGGTGCTCTGAGAAGTCTGTTGCACGGTTGCATTTGATTCTTCACCATGCCAATACCAAAATTTGAAGCTTTTTGGAAAAGGTTTAAGAATCAGGTGCTCTTCAACTACATCTCTTCTTTGCCACTTACTAAAACCATATTTTGGACACAGACACTTAATTACGTGCCCATCAACTGAACCGTGTTCAAAAGCAAAATCCGAAAATTGTCTTAGACAATTTGTATATTCAGGTGTGTTTCGTGGTTTGCTAATTCAAGATTTATCAATTGGAATGGCTAGAAAGGAAGACATAAAATAACATCACAATATTAAAATTGAAAAGATAGTTCAAAAGCTTATATGTGAAAAACATAACCTCCAAATATATCTACTTAATTTGAAAATCGATTGCCAACTTAATTAACATGAAAAGTCACATTGCTTCTACATTAATTAATTTTGCACGCAAACTCATATTGTAATCTCTTCAAATACGAAGTTGTTGAATGTCAAATACAGCTCTTTAAATGGTAAACAAATTAAAAAATGGTCTATTAGTACTTGAAACAAAAGTACTATTTAGATTTCTTGTACAGTTAAAGTTTAACTTCAGATTATTCCTGCATTTTTGCTTTTAGTTTGAAAATTCATAAAGCCTAAGGAAAAACATAACCTGCAATAATTAGTGAGTATATCCACTTAATCAAAACTAAGTTTTTCTCTAAAAACAATTTGCTCATACACAGTGTCGAACTGTTAACTTATTACTTCAGATTCTTACAGTTGGATGACATATCTTTTTACCTATACAATTGTTAACCGTTTGATAGATAAGTTGAACCTATTATAGCAGAAAAATCTGCTAATCCGTTAGTGACAAAATAAATAATCAATCTACCTTTTAATAAAAAGAAATCTGCTAAAAAAAGGACAAAATTAACTGAAATGAGCTATACATATCAAATGTTTTACTGTCGACGTCGATCCCAATAGCTTAACCAGCAGTTTTTGATCTCTCGGCTACATATCAAGCCCATATATAATATTTAGGTTAATATTAGCAATAACAATAAATTAAAATATTAAAATTAAGTGCATGCAATCAAAATGCCAAACAAAGCAGCAAACATTTAAAGAAGTACCAAACTAATTGAACAGAAAAATAACAAAAAATGGACTAAAAAAAAGAACTGAAACCATTAGATTATTAATATTTTTCTAGTAATAGAGATTACTATTTTGGATGTTATATATTTAATTGACTGAATGAATCATAGATTATCGGACTGAGGAAAAAAATTAGAACAAAATTGGAGAAAATCGCTACATGCATGAACCCTAATAAAGAGAAAACGAATTTTTGGTACTAAACATGAACCCTAATCGCTACATTACCTGAAGATTATTGAAGCTACTAAATGAATTTCATGTACTTTTTCTGATTTGAATCTCGATTCTTCTAGCCGGAAAAACAGATTGGGAGAAATAGAAGAATCTGAAGTTAGAAAATTGGGAGTTCGTTGCCTATTGAGGGAAACTGATCGCTTATATTTTAATTTGTGCTAAAACTGTAAATGTTTCAGGAATATATTTCCAGCGTTATTAGAGGGGAATTCATTGCCTCAGTTGCAATTGGTTGGAGATTGTGAGTTTTACATTCCAGCAGCCTTCAATAAGAATGAATCGGGGGGAAGAATTGGGGGAAAGATATACGAAACCTGTGGAGGGAAAGGAATTGGGAAAATTCTGGAGAGAGTCTCAAAATGTGAGAGGGAAATACTAAAACTTATTGAGGGAATAGTTACAACGTTTTGATTAAAAAATTACGGCGTTTTTACCCGCCACAATATGAAATAACTGCCGCTATAAAAAAAATTTAATCCGACGCCTGGTAAAACACCATTTTTAATTATATTTTGTAGCGGTTATTTGGAACCGCCGTAATATAACCGCCACAATAATTTTGATTTTTTGTAGTGAGATCACTCAAAAGAAGCCTCGGTAGGTAAGACTGTTTCGTATCTAAGTCGTCCTTTTTTCAGCTATCTTATTATTGTTATATAGATTACATAATAATTTCGATAGGATTTCGAATATCATTCTTATGCACAAGAAATTAGATAGAGGTATTGCTATAAATACATATGTTGAAATCTCCAAGGCGAGTTTAGAAGATGATTTTTCCTTGCCAAACATTGAAACGATAGTCCTCTATATCTTCTCCACCAAATCATCAATCAATGCTTGCTTAAAAATCAATGTTTTTTTATGAAAATAAATTGTGATATTTATATAAAGAGAAAAGGGGGTTAAGTTGCTTCCAAGGCTGGATCCAAAGAAGGAAGTGTTTGCGTCTAAGGGATCATGTTTCACTAAAAGCCATTTATTCCTATCATCCAACTTTATCGGATCTAGCTAGGTACATTGCACTCTTGTACAAATTTTGTGTTAAAATAAAGTGAGAATTATATTCCTTATAGTAATGATGAATTAATGAAAAGGTAGGAGAAAATACCTAATGTGGTCAAACCATGAAGGAGAACCCATGTGAGGCATCCATTAAGGTCCCAACATATCCTAATAGAGAAGAAGCTTCTTTGGCCAATTTTGAGAGGATGTCTTCCAGTCCTGTCCTATGGAGATAGGCATGCACTCAACCTACCCCAATTCTCAAGTGCACTGTATCCTTTCGAAAAGAAAAAAGAAATTTTAGGTGGGTTATTAATTCTTAAAAGAATTACCAGAAAAATTCTTGAAAGAATTACAAGAAAATACATATGATTTCACACCATAACAAAAAATGGTTCATGTTTTAAGTTTTACTCAACCTAGCTCATATTGTACATATTTTGAAAGCACTGCCAAATTCAAAATCTATGTTCTTACAATCATTGCTTCTAAAAGCTATGGAGTTAAATGTGTATTCTCACAACCATTGTTTTCACTCCCTCTTCTTCTCACATCTTCTACATATGCTTCAAGGGGCTGAGTATTTTCTGCTTCTCCCTCTGTGTCACCTGTAGGGGTGTTCATGGTTCGGTTTGGATTAGTTTTTCCCTAAAAAGAAGCCAAACCAAGTAAGTCGGTTTTTCAAATATTAGAACCAAACCAAACTAATAAAGTCGGTTTTTTCTCGATTCGGTTTATGTTGGTTTTTTGGTTTTTTCGATTATTTGTCAGTTTTTTCTTAAATATAAGACATACACTACCAAACACACATTTCAGCGATCACATTTTCAACGTAACACTATCAAATCAATTGCCCTTTGAGAAATTTATTATTTACCAAGATATATTGATGATAATTGAATCAAATAGTGATGAATAATTTAAGGACTCAATTAAAAATATATTATTTTTAACATGAAATAGATTCTTACACTTAACAAAAGAAAACTACTAATTAAACTAGAATGTAAAGGTAAAGAACTGTACTAAAAGTGCAAACGATTAATATTTACTATAAAAATTTTAAAACTTTGTATAAAAGTATATATATATATAGGTGTAATAATAAATTTAAAATAGATATATATAGGTGTAATAATAAATTTAAAATAGCTACTCCTATATTCGGTTTGGTTCGGTTTTTTTTAATTAAAACCAAAACCAAACCAAATTTGATCGTTTTTTAAATTTCAAAACCAAAACCAAACCAAACAAAAAAGTATCGGTTTTTTGGTCGGTTTGGTTTGGTTTTCGGTCTGGTTCGGGTTTTCGGATTTTTATGAACACCAATAGTCACCTGGTTGTGATATTAAAAAGTAGAAGTCTACCATTGAAGGTCATTCAAAGCTTTCTTTCGAAAATATAATTTTTTGAGTTTGTTAGTTGTTTGGATTGAGTGTTGTTCCAATTGATTGCAAATATCAATATGAGTTCAAGATTTAACTTTGAAATGATTTGAAATAGATTAGAGCAAGATTTGAGTTAAATTTCAGAAAAGACACAAGGAAGAAGACGAAGTCAGTTTTTTGTATAATTTTGTATAATATCTTGTTCAAAACGAGTCCAAATCTCGATTAAATGACTTCAAATTTTATATACAACCTCCTTATATTATTTCTAAAAAGTTTAAATAATACTCACTCCAAAATTCTCACGAAATCAAATTTGGAATTTAAACCTACATATTTAAGCTTGTTAAAAATCTAATTTTCTCTACCCAAATGGATTTGGTTTGTTGAACTAATATTTGAGTCACAATTACTGATTCGAAAGTTAACTTAAAAGCTTGAGCAATTTTTTTTAAAAAATTAAATAGTAATTTCGAGAACCTATTGGAGTTGAATGTTGAGTATTAGGTTAAAATAGTACGGTCTAGCCTGTTTTCGGACTGGTCATTAAAAAATAGCCAGCATTTGCCAAGTCATTAGAAAATAGCCATTATTTTGCTGCAACAGATACTGGTCCAGTATAATACACTGGAGTTCGATGCACCTGTGTATGAACTTCCAGCATATTATGTTGGACTGGTATACTTTGCTGGCTCCAGTATAATATACTGGAGACTGGAGCACCGGTGCTACAAACTCTAGTATGTTATGCTGGAGTATTTTTCCGGATTTTGAACAGTGTTTTCGCCCAAATTTATCTTTACATGAAAAATGGCTAAATCTCGATTACTTTTGAAATTGTGGCTATTTTTGAATGACCACTTGCAAATCTGGCTATTTTTGAATTTCTCCCGAGTATTAGCTTATTATTTTTGGGCTAGTTGGTTGTAAATTAAAATATGGACTATAAAATTAAAAAGTAGGGAACTTAATTGTTCTTATATGAAATTTTCCCTTAATTCTTCGTGGTCACGAGAAAGAAAAAAAATTGTTAACTCTGGATAAGCATTTATTCATCATTAATAAGAAGTCTCCTGTTTGAATCATAGATATGGAGTTGTCTTTATTTGGAAGCGAGTTTTATCCTCAATGTAATATTTCTTGACGTGAATCTGAATTTAATTGAACCTCAATACGACTGCCAGATAAAATCACTTTTTGTTAAAACTGATATTATGACCTAATTATGAACAACCCAAAATATATCACCATTCACCGTAAAAATTGCACGAAGCGCCCTATTTGGTGGCCCCCATTTAACCTATACCCATTTTTTAAAAAAGTTTTAATTTGTACCCACTTTTAAACAACATCAGCCCCCTTTCTCCTCCTCATTTTCCTCCTTCGTTTTTTCTTCTTCTTCTTTCACAACCCGAGTTTGCACTCCGTGAACTATCGTGACGGCACCTAGTCTCTACGACTAGGTAAGCCTAACAAATTGCGGAAACAGAAATAACAGAATAAAACTAACCATAAACTACAGAAATAACATAACGAAGCGTGTAAGATGTCATTCAGCATATACAATACAAACTCTCGAAACTGAAACAACATTTTCCAAAACCTGGAATCTCATGGAATCACAAGCTTTTGAATGTCTACAAGTATCTAACTCCAGAGTGTCTAAACAAAAGAAAATACAAAAGGGCTAATACTTTAAGAGAGAATAGAAAGGGACTCTTCGGTCTGCGGACGCGGCAGATATACCTCGAAGTCTTTGAAAGATTTCCTCGCCTTAGGGGTGGTAGGGCTGAGTTAAGGTACCTGGATCTGCACATGGAAAATATGGGTAGAAAGGGCATGAGTACACTACAGCGGTACTCAATAAGTGTCAAGCCTAACCTCGGTCGGGTAGTGACGAGGAAGGTCAGGGCCTTACTGAGGCTAAATGAAATACAAAGTATAACAGTATAGAATAAGAAAATATAATTAAGTGCAACAATAAGAAGTAATACAAGATGAAAATAACAACAATAACTACAACAGAGACAAAATAATCACAGAAAGGAATACAACTCAACACAGAGATAACAACCGGGGATCTCCCAGGATACCGTCTTATAGTCCCAAATATAAATATCCAGTGGATCTCCCGGGATACCGTCCCGTAGTCCAAATCATAATGCGAGGGGATCTCCCGGAATAGCGATCCGTAGTCCCAAATGTAAATACTCAGTACTGGGGGAATCTACCGGGTGCAGTCCCGTAGTTCCAATATAAAAGTGCACGGGGATCTCCCAGAATACCAATCCGTAGTCCCAAAGTAAACATGCAAGGGGATCTCCCGGGATACCATCCCGTTGTCCCAATAGTAAATACACTGCAGCAATATGAAGAACACTCCATTCAATTCAAATTCCATACCATAGTAAAATGGGTATTTCTAACTTAGCATGCTGCATGGAATCCAAATAAGGCAGTTTGAGCAAATAAAGCAATTAAGTCAATTAGGCATGCTTTCCTAAGCTAACAGTAAGCTTAAATTGTAAGTAGTATAGGCAGGAAAAGAAGCACAATTATAGTTAATTAATGAAAATAGGATTTTCAACAATTAGCACAAGTACGCACTCGTCACCTCACGTACAAGGCATCTCAAATATCAACAATACCAAATCCTAAGGGGGATTCCCCCACACAAGGTTAGGTAAGCCACTTACCTCGAACCAGCTGAAAAATCAACCCGAAACCACGCTCTTGCCACGAGTACTCGACTCCAAATGGCCCAAATCTATTCAATTCAATTGCATAATGTAAATATAACTTCAAGTAATTGATTTCACTAATTAATTCTAAGCTAATACGCAAAATTAAGAAAAAATGAACAAAACGCCCCTCGGGCCCACGTCTCGGAATTGGGTAAAATTTACAAATTCAAAATCTTCATACTCTCACGAGTTCATTTATACCAAAATTATTCCAATCCGACATCAAAATCTAGATCAAAACCTCAAAATTAGGCTTAAGAACTTTCCTCCAATTTTTCCCAATTTTCATCCCAAATCCGAAATTAAATGACAAAACTAAGATTAGATTGTAGGAATACAACTAGAAAGGGATTAAGAATCGTTACCCACTGATTTCCTCTTCAAAATCCTCCCAAAATCGCCCTCTCCCGAGCTCCAAATCGATTTCTAACTTTTGATTTCAAACCCTGAAAATATCTTGTTTTCTACCCAACAAATCCGCTTTTGCGGCCAAGGGACTGCAGGACCGCAGAAGCGATAATTCATTAATTTCCCATTTCCGCACCTGCGACCAATTTGCCGCATCTGCGTTCACGCAGGTGCGTGGACACTTCCGCACCTATGGCTTCTAGCTTTTCTTCATTTGGCCGCATATGCGGTCTCCCAGCCGCTTCTACGGCTCCGCATGTGCGGTTATGACAGCAATCCAACAGCTTCAACTGCACACTCTAACTCTCAACTTCCCGTCAACCATTCGGAATCATCCCGAGGCCCCCGGAACCTCAACCAAAAGCACGAACAAGTCGTATACCACTATCCAAACTTATACCAATCCTTAAAACATCTAAACCAACATCGAAACATTGAATTAACCATGGATTCAAACCTAAGAACTCCAAAAACTCTCAATTTACGCTTTCGATCAAAATGTCTATCAACCCTCGTCCGAATGACCTGAAATTTTGCACACACGTCACATTCAACACTACGGAGCTACTCCAACTTCCGGAATTCCATTGCAACCCTTAGATCAAAATCTCACTATCGAACTAGAAACTTCAAAAATTCAACTTTCGGCATTTCAAGCCTAAATTAGGTATGAACCTCCAAAACACAATCCGAACACGACCCTAAGCCCGAAATCACCCAACGGAGCTAAGGGAACCAACAAAAATCCATTCCGAGGTCGTCTTCACACTGCTCCAACTACGGTCCAAATTCTAAAACTTAAATTCTCATTGGGACTAAGTGTCCCAAAACTCTCCGAAACTCCAAATAAATCCTCCCCTCAACTCACAATAGCGGAAACAGACACGGGGAATGCAATTAACAGGAGATCGGGGCGTAAATTCTTAAAACGACCGACCGGGTCGTTACATCTGCTGTTGTTGGTGCTGCTATGAAACTTTAGTTCATCGGATGATTGCCATAAATATGTTTATCAGATTATTTAAAAATAAATTATAAATAATTACGTAACTTAGTAGACAATAATTTGTGAACATTTCCACGTACGTAAGTTAGTAGACAATGATAATTCTGTTCTTTTCACGTTCATTGTTTCCAAAATTTATGATTTAGATACTGTTGGCAATCTGATTATTTATCTAGTATGTTAGAAAGCTTTTTCAAAAACTTCAGCTTATATAGTACTGAAGTTTTTACAAATGAACTAAATAACTTCAGCATCTTCTGCTGAAGTTTTTGGAAAAGCTTTATGACAAAACTAATGAATCCAGGACAAAAAAACTTCAGCTTTTAGTGGTGAAGTTTTTACAAATGAACTAAATAACTTCAGCATCTTCTGCTGAAGTTTTTGAAAAAGCTTATCTAGGACAAAAAAAACTTCAGCTTATTTAGTGCTGAAATTTTTATAAATGAACTAAATAACTTCAGCATCTTCTGCTGAAGTTTTTGAAAAAGCTTAATGACAAAACTAATGAATCTAGGACAAAAAACTTAACCTTATTTAGTGCAATTACAAACAAAAATTTCAAGAAATAGAGAACAAAACTTCAGCTACTATGCTTAAGTTCAGCAATTACAAATAAAAACTCCGGCAAATAGAGAACAAAACTTCAGCTACCATGCTTAAGTTCAGCAGTTACAAACGAAAACTTCAGCACACTTGCTACTTCAGGCACGTCTACTAAAATGCTGAAGTTTTGCGTGATTGTCTTTGCTACTTTAGCCCCGTATGCTGAAGTTACGTAAAAAAGTGGGTACATTTACAATTTTTTTTTCAAAGCAAGCATAAGTTAAAACGTTACCCATAAACCAGGCATAGATGCAAATGCCCCCATTCACAGCAAGTCTTTTGGCTCCGGGGAGAAATAAAATGGCGAAGTGGGCTGGTCGGGTTAGAACTTAGTGGGTCAAAGTTTTAATATGGAAAAGGACAAAGCTCCTATAATTAAGGCAAACTATCATTCTCTCTTTTGTCTCTTATGCAAGGTGGGACGTATTCTTCTTTTTCACCATTGCTAAAACAATCTGAGCTTAAAATCCAACAAAAATATTTAAAATAAATATAAAATCTAAATAAATAAATAAATAAAATAAGAGCTTTCTGATACGATATATCATTGGTTGTTTGAGCCGATCGAAACAAAACAATTCTCACAAATTTATTATTAGATAATCCAAATAGTTCTCACGAAGCCAAATGATAAGATATAGCGTGGGAAATTTATGTTAACTACCTATAAAAACTAAAATATTTATCCGTTATTATCCATTTAAGACTTTGTTACAATTTTTACACATTTGAACTGCAATATTACCCAACTACCCATATTTGTTTTCCCTTATCCCTTATCCATTACCCCTTATTCCTTATCCCTTACACCTTTATTTGATTGGGTATCCAGAGAATCTTTCTCAAACTAATCTTTAATTAGTTTGTGGCGTAATTGTTATCAAGCCTGAGCACTCTCTTTGAACGTCTTCTTTCCTTTTTTTTTTTTTTTTAATTTTCCCTCGAGCTATTTTTCATTAATAAAAGTTCGAAAATTCTGTAATTTTTGAGATTTTTTATTCGAATTTTTATTGGCTTCTAGCATTGCATCATAAAGTATTTTTAGCTTATCATGTTGTTAGCTTAAATTAGCATATGCTATTACGTTATTTACTTGCACAAGTTTAATTTTTCAGAGATTTATTATAACAAAAATAAAATTCACTAATGAAAGACCTTGAAGCTTGAAATACATAAATTGGTTTGTTGGGCTTGTAGTTATTTTGTCACGACTCGATATCCCAACCACGGGGTCGTGATAGTGCCTAACATCCGCGTAAAAATGGCGTGTAGTAGCCATTAATTAAGGGTGTCTTTAATTTTTATCCACTAATTATAATGCTCAGCAAAAATAGCCACTACTAATAGAAAAAAGACAATTTTACCCTTTCTTCCTCTCTTTCGCGTTTCATTTTCATCTGGAATACCCAAGGTGATTTCATGGTCGGCCTCCTCCATGCTTGGTCAACAGCATCAATCCCTCAATCCCTTATCTGTGCACATCAATCCCTCAATCACTTCTCTCTCTCTCTCCAAAAGAAAATGTTGGAACCCCTCTTCATTTCACACACTGTTGCTTCTCTCAAGCACAAACTTCAACTTCCAAAACCCAGAAACTTTATAATAAACCCATGGATGAATTGCAGTTCATTTCGACTCACAACTACTGCCACTGCCACTAAGTGTAGTGGAAAAGTGAATAGATGGTCCCTTTATGGCATGAATGCTCTTGTAACTGGTGGCACTCGAGGCATTGGGTACTTTTTCATTTGCTAGTTCATTTGCTTTTTCATTTATGTTCTGTTTCAAGATATTTATAGTCTTCAGTTCATCTACCATTAAAAACAACTATTATGCATATTGTTTCCATCCTATAAGTCAAGAGAATGGGAAACAAATGACATACGTTATAAAGCAATCCTTGTAGAATTAAGGACAGGTGTACTGTAAGTGCAAGACCAAGATAAGGACTGCCTGTCCTTAACATTTAAACATGGAATTAAAAGTTAAGGACTTCGAGTCCTTAACTTTTGAACAAGAAATTAAAACTTAAGGACTGTCGGTCCTTAACTTTTGAATCAAAAATTAAAACTTAAGGACTGCATGTCCTTAACTTTTGAACCAGAAATTAAAAGTTAAGGACTGTCTGTCCTTTAACATTTAAACATATAATTAAAGTTAAGGATTGTTAGTCCTTAACATTTAAATATGGAATTAAAAGTTAAGGACTGTCAGTCCTTAACTTCTGAACCAGAAATTAAAAGCTAAGGACTGCCTGTCCTTTAACATTTAAACATGTAATTAAAGTTAAGGACTGTCAGTCCTTAACATTTAAACATGGAATTAAAAGTTAAGAACTGTCAGTCCTTAACTTTTGAACAAGAAATTAAAAGCTAAGGACTGTCTGTCCTTTAACATTTAAACATGAAATTAAAGTTAATGACTGTCAGTCCTTAACATTTAAATATGGAATTAAAAGTTAAGGACTGCCAGTCCTTAACTTCTGAACCAGAAATTAAAAGCTAAGGACTGCCTGTCCTTTAACATTTAAACATGTAATTAAAGTTAAGGACTGCCAGTCCTTAACATTTAAACATGGAATTAAAAGTTAAGAACTGTCAGTCCTTAACTTTTGAACAAGAAATTAAAAGCTAAGGACTGTCTGTCCTTTAACATTTAAACATGGAATTAAAGTTAATGACTGTCAGTCCTTAACATTTAAATATGGAATTAAAAGTTAAGGACTGCCAGTCCTTAACTTCTGAACCAGAAATTAAAAGTTAAGGACTGCCTGTCCTTTAACATTTAAACATGTAATTAAAGTTAAGGACTGCCAGTCCTTAACATTTAAAGATGGAATTAAAAGTTAAGGACTGTCAGTCCTTAACTTTTGAACAAGAAATTAAAAGCTAAGGACTGTCTGTCCTTTAACATTTAAACATGGAATTAATAGTTAAGGACTGCTAGTCCTTAACATTTAAACATGTATTTAAAAGTTAAGGACTGTTAGTCCTTAACATTTGAACCAGAAATTAAAACATACGATTTGAAACTCAAGCTACAGGACTTTGTATACAGAAGAACAACAACAAAGTGAAGGACATTTTGTCCTTAAGTTTTTTTATTCAATTTGCAAAATGAGGCTAGTAGAATCAAAGTTAAGGACATAGTGTTCTTATTTTTTTTTGAATTCAATTTCTAAAATGAAGACACTATGTCCGAAATACAGAATTATCATGGGAGGCGATGTCTATAACTTTATCAATACTCAGTTGATCGTCGCTGGGTAACTGCTGCTGCTGCTCGCTTCTTCTCTTTGTGTAACTGCTGCTTGTGTTGATAGCTTAGGTATAAGTTATACCAGAAGGGTATTTTCGTCCAGTCAGGTATAAGTTTTTTAAGGAGTGGCTAAAGTCTAAATACATTGAAAACAGTGACTTTAAAATAAAAGCCACTGCTCTTAGTGGCTATTTGTGCCGTTCGCCCAACATCCGCTTGCTAGGCAAGCCAACATTAGCTAAAGAATTAACCGATTTAGCAATTTAAAGGTAGAATATTTGTAATTAAAGACTGAAATACTCTAAAATACATGAAATAAATTCATAAGTAACGTTGCCTATCCTAATCCCAAAATCTGGAGTCACAAGTAAATGAACGACTGAAATGCTATAAATACAGTCTGAAATGAAATACAATTTTTGAAACAAGATAAATAGTAAAATAAGATAGGAAGGGAACTTCAGGGACTGCGAATGTTGTGCAGCTCTACCTCAAAATCTCCTTGATAGACCTGCTTCTGTTAAGCACCTCTCGGGACTATGCTGGTACCAATATCCAAATCTACACAAGAAGTGCAAAAGTATAGTATGAGTACAACTGACCCAATATACTAGTAAGTAACAAGCTTAACATCGACGAAGCAGTGACAAGAATATAACAAGACACTCACTATAAACATGTACGAATAACAAATAAAAGACAACAAAAAATAGAGAAACGGATAAACTCATAACAACGAAACCAAAAAATTAACTAACAGAAGGACCAAGAATAACATCATCTCGAAACATCATATCACCATACAGAAAATATAACATCACAACTAAAAACAATTACAACACATCATTTCCCATTGTCGCAACCCAATCCTAATAACTATATAGTAACTGTTGCGGCGAGCAACCCGATTCCATTATCATTTCAATATCTGTTGCGGCGAGCAACCCTATCCTAATATCATATCAGTATCTGTTACAATGTGCAACTCTATTCCAATACCATTTCATTTATATTCTATTGCGGCGCGCAACCCGTTTCCAAAATCATTTCATTAATATTAACAACTCAATACAATGAATTCTAAAATAACAACCAAAGAGGGAACTAAAGTGTTTAAATCATTAAGGAACTACGAGTACAAACTAAGGACAACTAACAACTCAAATTCGTAAAATATACTCATATCGTAAGCCAACACAATCCTCGACAAGTCATTAACGCAAGAATAATCAAGGGCTCACACAATCGGGTATAACATAAATAAGTGCAACAAATAAGGTAAATGCAACAAAGGCAAGTAAATGCATGAAATAATAAAGACATTCATTAAATATAGGTGGAAGCATATAGCACGTAAAATCGGTAATAATCAAGGAATGAATCAATGGAAACTTGTAACAAATAAATGATACGTAACAAGTAAAGGCATAAATAAGAAGAAATGACGTGTAGCAGTCAGAGCATGTAACAAGATATAATATGGAATAAATGATGACATAATGATAAATAGCACACCCCACATGCTTTAATCCGTGACATTGCATATACACTCGTCACCTTGCATATATGTCATTCTCACACATAATTCACGTTGCAATAAACCAAACAAATCCTAGTTCCCTTAAGTCAAAGTTAACCACAACACTTACCTCTTTCCATACTCAAATCAATAATCAACCACAACCTTTCCTTTAGAACAAACCTCCAAGTCAATCGAATCTAGCCAAATATAGTGCAAACAATTCAAAATAAGTTTTACAAACTACCCACGAGTGAAAAAGATTCAATCTTTAACTAAATTGAAAAGGTCAACAAAAGTCAATCACAGGCTCGCGTGGTCAAAATCCGAGATTCGGGCCAAATATTGATTACTCGTTCACCTCCGAGCCTGGATACATGATTTGTTTTGAAATTCGACCTCAATTCAAGGTCTAAATCTCAATTTTAATAAATTCCTAAATTCTACTCAAAACTCCTAATTTCAACCTTTAACTACTAAATTTAAGAATAAATCAATGGGTGTTTATGAAATACATCAACACTAGATGAAAAATACTAATCAATGAAGTTGGGATAAGTAATCTCTTAAAAATCTTCTTCAATCCATGTTCGAGATCTCAAAAATGGTGAAAGATAGTGATATCCCGATTTCAGCTTTTTAATATAAATGAGTATCAAGTGCTCTTCGCGTTTGCGGAGCACCTGTCGCGTTCACAAAGTACACAAACCAACAAGTCTTTGCGTTCGTGAGGTCCTCATCGCATTTGCGAAGGTATCACCCCAGCTAAGCCTCCACATTCGAGTCCAAGAGGTTGCGTTCGCGATGCAGACCCCATCTGCCCTCCCCAAACATCCCCAAGCCTACGCGTTCGCGGAGGACAGTTCCCCATAAAGCCTTCATGCTCACAAGCTTCCCTTCGCTTTTGCATAGAGTAACCTTCTCCAATCCTATGTTTCCCCTTCGCGATCTTGGTAGTGTCTCTGCTATCGTGAAGCACTGTGATACACTAGAAAATCAACTAACTCTACAAGTCCAAAAATGGTCCGAAATCGATCCGAAACTCGCTCGAGCCCTTCCTCTCGGGCTCCAATCTGAACATTCACTCAAGTGTAATAATATTATACAAACTTGCTCTCTAGCTCAAATCATCAAAATAACATCAAATACCAAGAATCGATAATTAAAACTCAAGATTTTTGAAAGTTTAAAACTCTGTTTTCAACTTTCTATATAATGCGCCGAAACGCCCTCGAGTCTCCCGGGACCCCAACCAAATATACGTATAAGTCCAAAAATGTCATACAAACCTATTGGAATTGTCAAAACACTGATCTGATGCACGCATGTCATCATCAAATAAGGCTGCAAGAGGTCTCGAAACACCAGAAAAGGTGCTACTGCTCAAAATGACCTATAGGGTCGTGTCACGACCCAGAATCCTATCCTCGGGATCGTGATGGCGCCTAATGTCCACTTGCTACGCGAGCCAACATTAGTTAACAAGTTTAATAATTAAACAGTTCAAAATAGAAAAAAAATATTATTAATGATGATTAGGGATAAAATACATGAAATAAACTCACAACATAACACAATCTAACTCAATCCTAGAAGTTTGGTGTCACCAGTGCATGAGCAACTAGAAGTCTACAAGTATAATTTGAAATAAATACAATTTTTCGAATGAGATAAACAGTAAAGATAGGAAGTGGAAGGGGACTTCAAAGTCAGCGAATGCTAGTAGCTCTACCTCAAGTCTCCGAAGCAACTATGATCCTAGTAGATGCACCTCTAAACATCACGAGGACCAATGCCAGTATCTGCACAAGACGTGCAAAAGTGTAGCATGAGTATAAATGAATCAATATACACCATACGTGTCATGCCTAACCTCGACAAGGAAAAATATCATAAGAACGAATCAATATACTCCATACGTGTCATGCCTAACCTCGACAAGGAAAAATATCATAAGAACGACATCAATGTAACCAAGTAATGACATCTTCTGAAATAAGCAACAATGTAACTAAGTAAATCATTAATCCAGAAATCAAATAAGGCAATAAAATAAAAATGACATGGCATCACCCTTCGTTCTTTAATCCTCACAACCTCTCAATATATGATAATGAATGAAAATAAGGTACGACAACATCCTTCGTGCTTTTTACTCTTCCTCACCAAGCAACAATATAAATCCAAATATCAAACACAAGGCGAGAAATAATTTTACTTCAATTATAGTGCCACAATAACAAACACAACTTTCAAAATTCCCAACATATTCGAAGTAGATAATAAATATGAGACGAATAATTAAAAAGTAATAATCTAACCTAGGCGTTGAGAACATAGTCAATGAAAAAAATATAATACAAAGAAACAATTTTTGCACGTATGCTTTAACCCAATAACAATGCATATATACTAGGCACCTCACATGCGTCATCCCCACACATAATACACATAGTAAATAGACCAACAAGTCTTACTCCCTCAATTCAAGGTTAATTATGATACTTACCTCGTTCTACAACCGAATCAAGGCACAACTTTTCCTCTAGAATTGCCTCCAAAACAATCAAATCTAGTCAAATATTGTTCAAGTAATTCAAAATAGGCTTTAGAAACTACCCACGAGGGAAAAACATTCAATCTTTAATGATTTTGGAAAAAGTCAACAAAAGTTAACCCCAGGCCCGTTGGATAAAAATCCAAGATTTGGACCAAGACATAATTGTCCATTCATCCCCAGGCCCAGTTATGTAATTAGTTTCAAAATCCAACCTCAATTTGAGGTATAAATCTCAATTTCTCAAAATCTACAATTTCTACCTAAATCCCTAATTTCTACCATGAAAAAGCTTAGATTAAAGGTTAAGATCAATGGGTGTTTATGGAAATGCAATGAAAAAATTAAAATCTACTAACCTATAAAGTTGGGATAAAAAACCTCTTCCAAATTGCCTCTTGACCGAGCTCAAACTTGAAAATGGTGAAAAATGACTTAAATCCCGACTTTTGGAAGTTTAAATCACTGGGCGACAGGTGCTCTTCACGTTCGCGAAGCACCTGATACGATCGCGATGCATCAGTGGCCAAAGGCCTTAATTTGCTAAGGCTTACTCCACCTGCCTTAGCATTCATGTGCCAAGAACTGCGTTCACGAAGAGTAACGCTGACACCCCCCCAGATCCCACAACCCACCGCGTTCACGAGAGCAAGGCCACGTTCGCGAGGGGTAAACCCCCACTACTTCTCTTTCGCGACCAACTCCAAGCATTCGTGAAGAAGAAATTCCTCCCCAGTCCCATTTTCCCTTCACGATTGTGAAACACAAAATGCCAAACACCAGCAGACAGCTGAAACCAACAAATTCTCTAATTTAAAATGGTGTAAAGCCTATCCGAAATTCACCCAAGCCGCTCAGGCTCTAAACCAAACATGCACACAAGTGTAATAACATTATACAAACGTGCTCGTGCGATCAAAATACCAAAATAACACCTAGAACTATGAATCAGACATCAAAATACATGAAATTTGTAAAGAAACTCAAGAACTTCAAGAATCAGAACCGAGCATCCGAATCCTATCAAACCAACTCCAATTTGCACCAAATTTTGCAAACAAGTTTCAAATAAAAATATGAACCTATACCAAGTCCCAAAACCAAAATACGAACCTGATAACCACAAAGTCTACCTACAGTCAAACATAAGAAATTTCCAAACGTTCAAATTACTAGCTTTCGACAAAACAAGTCAAATAAAGTTAGGGACTTCCGAATTTAATTCCGAGCATACGACCAAGTCCAAAATTATTATACCGACGCACAGGAATCGTTAAAATATCAATCCGGGGTTGTTTACTTAAAATGTTAACCATAATCAACTCAAGTTATTTTTAAAGGCGAAAAATATATTTTCTTCAAATTTTCACATAAAATCTTTCCGAAAAAAGATATGGATTGCGCACACAAATCGAGAAATGCTAAATAGAGCTAATAGGGTTCTCGAAATACAGAAATAAGGGATAGTACCGAACTATTGAGTCGTCACATTCTCCGCCTCTAAAAGAAGTGTTCATCCTGGAACGAACGTAGAAAATACCTGGGCTGGTGAAAAGGGGTGGGTATTTACACCGCATACCAGACTCGGACTCGCCTCGATCGGCTGACCTCTCCATTACACTCTAACAGAAGGATAACTCTTAGACCTCAACGTTCGGACCTGCCGTGCTAGAATAGCCACCGGTTCCTCCTCATAATTCAAATCCTGTTCCAATTGAACTTAGCTAAAATCTAATATATGGGACGGATCACTGTGATACTTCTGGAGCATGGAAATATGGAACACCGAGTGAAATACCGATAAGCTGGGTGGCAATACAATGTTTAGGCCCCCTCACCAACTCTCTCAAGGATCTCAAAAGGACCGATATACATAGGGCTCAACTTGCCCTTCTTCTCATATCTCATCACACCATTCATGCATGAAACCAGTAGCCAAACCCTCTCGCCCACCATGTAAACTACATCATGAACCCTCCAATCAGCACAACTCGTCGGCCTAGATTGGGTTGTACGAAGCCGATCCTAAATCAACTTGACTTTCTCCAAGGCATCTCGAACCAAATCAGTGCCCAACAACCTAGCCTCTCCCGGCTCAATCTAATTAAATGGAGAACGACACTGCCTGCCATATAAAGCCTAATAAAGAGCAATATGAATACTTGATTGGTAGCTGTTGTTGTAGGCAAACTCCACAAGTAGTAAGAACTGATCCCAAGAACCCCCGAAATACATAACATAGGTGCATAACATGTCCTCCAAGATCTGAATAGTGCGCTAGGACTACCCGTTCGTCTGGGGTGAAATGTTGTACTCAACTCAACCTGCGTACCTAAATCCCACTGCACATCTCTCCAAAAATACGATGTGAACTGTATGCCTCAATCGGTGATAATAGACACCGGCACCCCGTGATGATGAGCAATCTCCCTAATATAGGTCTGAGCCAACTGCTCTGATGAATAGGTAGCCGCCATCGGAATGAAAGGCACCGACTTGGTCAACCTATCCACAATGACCCATACTACATCAAATTGCTTCAAAGTATGTGGGAGCCCAACAACGAAATTTATGGTAATACGCTCCAATTTTTACTCGAATATCTCAAGTCTCTAAAGGAAACTGCCAGGCCTCTAATGCTCGTACTTCACCTACTGGTCAGTTCAAATACCGAGGCATATACTCTACTATATCTTTCTTCATTATTCTCCACCAATAATGTTATCTCAAATCCTAATACATCTTGGCGACACCAGGATGAATGGAATACCACAAGCTATGGGCCTCCTCAATAATCAACTCATACAACCCATCCACATTGGGCACACAAATCTGACCCTACATCTGCAATACCCCATCATCTCCAATAGAAACCTCCTTGGCATCACCGTGCTGCACCGTGTCCTTACGGACAAGAAAATAGGGGTCATCATACTGATGCTCTCTGATGCGCTCATACAAAGAAGACCGAGAAACCATGCAAGCAAGAACCAAACTAGGCTTCCAAACATCTTACCTCACGAACTGTTTTGCCAAAGCTGAACATTTGATGCTAGCGGTCTCTCACTAACTGGAATATATGCAAGGCTACCTATACTCACAGCCTTTGTACTAAAGGAATATGCCACCACATTGGCCTTTCTATAATGATATAAAATGGTTATATCATAGTCTTTTAACAGCTTTAACCGCCTTCGCTACCTTAAATTTAGATCCTTTTGCTTAAACAAGTGTTGCATGCTCCGATGATCTATGAATATCTCACATGACACGCTGTAGAGATAATGACTCCAAATCTTCAATGGATGAACAATAGCTGCCAACTCTAAGTCGTAAATAGGGTAATTCTTCTCATGAACCTTCAGATGCCGAGATGCGTAGGCATTCACCCTACCATCTTGCAGCAATACCGCGCCAAGCCTAATACGTGATGCATCACAATACATAGTGTAAGAACCCAAACCCATAGGTAACACCAACACTGGAGTTGTAGTCAAAGCAGTCTCGAGCTTTTGAAAGCTCAACTCACACTCAATAGACCACTTAAATGGGGCACCCTTTTAGGTCAATCTAGTCAATAGGGCTACAATAGATGAAAACCCCTCCATGAATCGGTAATAATAACCTGCCAAACCCAAGAAGCTCCGAATCTTTGTAGTTGAAGTAGGTCTAGGCTAGTTCTAAACTGCCTCAATCTTCTTAGGATCCACCTTAATCCCCTCAGAAGATACAACATGTCCCAAAAAGGATACCAAATCCAACCAAAACTCACACTTTAATAACTTGACATATAACTGACTATCTCTTAAGGTCTAAAGTACGATCTGAAGATGTTGCTTATGCTCCTCTTGACTACGGGAGTAGACCAAAATATCATCAATGAAGACGATCACAAAAGAATTCCAATAGGGCTTGAATATCCAGTTTTTTAAATCCATTAATGCTGCTGGGCATTTGTCAAGTCAAACGACATCACTAGAAACTCAAAATGCCCATATAAAGTCTGAAAATCTGTCTTAGGGACATTCGATGCCCTAATCTCCAAGTGATGGTAGCCAGATCTCAAATAAATCTTCAAAAACACTTTGGCACCCCTGAAGCTAATCAAAATCGTCAACAATTCTCAACAAAAGATACTTGTTCTTGATAGTGACTTTATTTAACTGCCGATAATTTATACACATCCCCATCTTTCTTCTTCATAAACAACACTAGCGCACCCTAAAGTGAGACACTAGTCTAATAACTCCCTTATCAAACAAATCCTGCAACTGCTCTTTTAGTTCCTTTAACTCAGTTGGGGCCATACGGTATGGTGGAATAAAAATAGGCTGAGTGCCCGAAGCAAAGTTAATAGATAAATTGCTATCTTTGTCGGGTGGCATCCCCAGCAGATCTGCAGGAAATACCTATGGAAACTCGCGCACAATTGGTATTGAATCCATGTAAGGAACCTCCGCACTTGGATCACGAGTATTGGCTAAATATGCTAGACATCCTTTCTCGAATATATGTCGAGCCTTCACATAAGAAAAAATCGTTCTAGTAAAATGGCCATGAGTCTATGTCCACTCTAATCGCGGCTAAAGTCACCATCTTGGCGTGACAGTCCAAGATAGCATGATAAGGTGACAGCCAATCCATGCCCAAAACAATATCGAAGTCCACCATATCAAGAAGTAGAAGATCTATACTAGTCTCAAGGCTCTCGATAGAAACCACACACGAGCAATAAACATGATCTACCATAATAGAATCTCCCCAAAACGTGGATACACATACAGGAGCACTCAAAGAATCACGAGGCAAAACCAGATATGAAGGAAAATAGGATGACATGTATGAATAAGTAGAGCCCGAAACAAATAAAATTTAGGTATCTCTATGGCAAACTGGAACAATACATGTGATGACGATGTCAGATGACTCTGCCTCAAGGTCTAGCTATAAATGCATAAAAATACGGATGAGCCCTACCACTCTAAGTTACGCCTCAGATGGCCTCTAGCTAGCTAGACTCTAATGGTCTGACCTCTACCTCTAGCGGCTTTATCCCACCTCTAGCTGGATGAGCAAGCGATGGAGAACTGATGCCGAAACCATGGCACGAGAACCCTATTGTGACATGTAGCCTTGTGACCTAGGTCAAAATATCGCAATGTACCTCGGATCTCTAAAAGTATCACACGCTCTCGGTTGCTATGACTGTTGACTCTGGAACTGGCCCTGTCGACCTAGATAACCACCCTGATAACTCTAGATCGGAGGTTCACTAATAGGAGCTGAAGGTGAGCTATAGGCTAGCTTCTCAAGATGAGACCCATAAGAACCATGACTACCCGAAGCACCATGGGATTCCTGAAGCACTAACTAAATCGGCATGGGAGGATAGCCTCTACCAAATGAATCTCTGCCTCAGGACGAGGCACCACTGAAACCACCAAAATGATGAGGCTTGTTCTCAAATGTCGCCTCCAATCCTGACCACGAACCATCTCCATCCTTCTGGCAATCTCTACGGCTCTCTAGAAAGAAATATCATCTCATATCTCCTTCGCCATCTATAGCCTAATACTGAAAGTAAGACCATCAATGAATCTCCTCACTCTCTCCCTCTCAATAGGGAGTAAGATAACTGCATGGCGAGCTAGGTCCACAAATCGGGTCTTATACTAAGTAACAGTTACGCTACCCTGGTAAAGGCACTCAAACTACCTGTGGTGCTCCTCTATCAAAGTGAAAGGAATAAATTTCTCCAGAAACAACTACCAAAACTGATCCTAAGTGTGTGATGGTAAACCAGCTGGTCTGCTCTGCACATGACCCTACCACCATCTCTTGGCCAAACCGGTCATCTAAAACACTATAGAGTCTACTCCATTGGACTCAACAATACCTATGTTGCTCAGCACCTCGTAGTAACGGTCCAAATAATCTTGTGGGTCCTAAGAAAGTGCACCACTGAAGTGAATAGGGAAGAGCTTTCTGAACTTATCCAACCTCATCAATACCCAGAAGACATCATGGGCCTCTCCTCGGTCTGTGTAGAAAAAATAGGCTGAACTACCCCAACTGCGGAACTACTAGTCTGATATATAGGAGCCATCTACTTCAGAGTGTGAGTAGAGAGAGTCTGTGCTCCTCCCCCATCCTGAAAGAAGGCTGGTTCCACAAGAAATGCACCAGTCTGGGCCACACTCTCCATAAGGTCTACCGAGCGGACTAGAGCATCCTAAAGCATGAGAGTAGCTATAACTCCCTCCGAGACATGAACGGGTCCGACTAGTGCGGTCTGAGTTGGATTTTCCTCCTCATGATCAATCTGAGGGTCTACAGTGGTGCTACTACACGAGCTCTAGGTTGATCTCTGCCTCTACCTTGACCTGGGCCCCAGCCTCTACCCCTAGTAGTGGCTACAATAGGGGGGCTCCAGCACCTTCTCGGCTATAGATGTTATGCGTGTTCTCACCATCTATGAGAGAACAAGAGTGGAATGATTCAAATATCAATGATAGAATAAAATCACATGATAGGGAAAGAAAGAAGTGAAATTTTTTCTAAAGCTCCATAGCCTCTAGAAGATAAGTACAAGCATCACTGCACCGATCCTCTAGACTTTACTAAGCTTGCCCCATCACTCTTGAGACCTAAACAACCTAGTGCTCTGATACCAACTTGCCGTAACCCAGAATCCTACCCTCGGGACCGTGATGGTGCCTAACATTCACTTGCTAAGCAAGCCAACATTAATTAAACAATTTAATAATTAAACAGTTCAAAATAGAATAATAACAATTATTAATGATGATTAAAGCTAAAATACATGAAACAAAACCATAACATAACACGGTCTAACTCAATCCCAAAAGTCTGGTGCCACCAGTACATGAGCAACTAAAAGTCTACAAGTATAGTTTGAAATAAATACAATTATTTGAATAAGATAAATAGTAAATATAGGAAATGGAAGGGGACTTCAAGGTTCGCGAACGCCAGTAGCTCTACCTCAAGTCTCCGAAGAAAATATGATCCAACCAAACGCACCTCTAAATATCGCTGGGACCAATACTAATATATGCACGAGAAGTACAGAAGTGTAGCATGAGTACAATCAACTCAATGTACTCTGTAAGTATCGAGCCTAACCTCGACGAGGTAGTGGCGCGCCTATGACAATACACCAACAAAAAATTTTGTACAGATATATATATCCATATATGTAAAGTGACAAAATAATAAGTAGAACAAAAAAATATTAACTGGAAGGGGACATGCGAAAGGGAAAATATCATAAGAACGACAAGTATGAAATCGACTAATAACATCTTCCGAAATAAGCAACAATGTAACCAAGTAAATCACCAATTCGAAAATTAAATAAGGCAATGAAATAAAGATAGAATGGCATCACCTTTCATGCTTTTACTCTCGTCTTCACCATGTAATATCATAAATAAAATGGCACGACATCACCCACAACCTCTCAATATATGATAATTAGTGAAAATAAGGCACGACAACACCCTTCATGCTTTTCACTCTTCCTCACCGAGCAACAATACAAATCCAAATATCAAAAGCAACGTGGGAAATAATTTTGCTTCAATTATAGTGCCACGATAACAAATCCAACTTTCAAAATTCCCAACATATTCAAAATAAACAACAAATATGAGGTGAATAATTAAAAATTAATAATCTAACCTCATGGAAAACATAGTCAATGAAATAATATAATATAAAGAAATATTTTTTACCTATATGCTTTAACCTAACAACAATGTATATGTACTAGTCACCTCATATATACATCATTCCCACGCATAGTACACATAGTAAATAGACCGACAAGTCCTAATCCCTCAAGTCAAGGTTAATAATGATATTTACCTCATTCCACAACCAAATCAAGCCTACAACCGCGGTTTTTCCTCTAGAATTAGCCTCCAAACCAATCAAACCTAGCCAAATATAGTTCAAATATTTCAAAATAGCCTTTAGAAGCTACCCTCGAGTGAAAACATTCAATCTTTAATGATTTTGGAAAAAGTCAACCCCAAGCTCGCTTGATAAGAAACTCGAGATTCGGACCAAGAATCAATTATCCATTCATCCTGAGCCCGGTTATGTGATTAATTTCAAAAACTGACCTCAATCTGAAGTCTAAATCTCAATTTATCGAAATCCCCAATTTCTACCTAAATCCCTAATTTCAACCATGAAAAAGCTTGGTTTAAAGTTTAAGATCAATGGGTGTTTATGGCAATGTATGAAATAAGTTAAAATCTACTAACCTACGAAGTTGGGATGAAAAACCTCTTCAAAGTTGCCTCTAGACCGAGCTCAAACTTGAAAATAGTGAAAATGACTAAAAAACTGACTTTTAGAAGTTTAAATCATTGGGCGTCATGCTCTTCGCGTTCGCGAAGCACCTAATACGACCGCGAAGCATCAACATCCAGTGGCCTTCGTGTTCGCAGGCCAATCTTCACGTTCGCGAAGGCTTACCCCCTTCCCCCCTCACCTTTGGGTTTGTTTGCCAAGAACCGCCTTCGCGAAGAGTAATGCCTTACTCCCCCCTACCCCCAAAATCCCACAACCTACCGCGTTTACGAGAGGAAGGTCGTGTTCAAAGGGTAATCCCCCCACTACTTCTCGTTTGTGAAGAAGAAATTCCTCCTCAACCCCATATTCGTTTTCGCGATCGCAAAGCACAAAATGCTAGACACCAACAGACAGCTGAAACCAATAAGTTTTCTAAGTTCAAAATGGTCTGTGGCCTATTCAAAACTCACTCAAGCCCCTCGGGCTCCAAATCAAACATACACAGAAGTATAATAACATCATATGAACTCACTCGTGCGATCAAAATACCAAAATAACACCTAGAACTATGAATCGGACATCAAAATGCATGAAATTTTCAAAGAAACTCAAGAATTTCAAGAATCACAATTGACCGTCCGAATCCTATCAAACTAACTCCGATTTGTACTAAATTTTGCAGACAAGTTTCAAATAGCGATATTAACCTATATTAAGTCCCAGAATAAAAATTTGAACCCGATAGCTACAACGTTAACGTACGGTTAAACCTAAGAAATTTCTAAACCTTCAAATTACTAGCTTTTGACAAAACAAGTAAAATCAAGTTAGGGACATCCGAATTCAATTATGAGCATACATCCAAGTCCAAAATTACAATACGGACCCACCGGAATCGTCAAATACCGATCTAGGGTCGTTTACATAAAATATTGACCGTAGTTAGCTCAAGTTATTTTTAAAGCTAAAAATCATATTTTCTTCAAATTTTTACGTAAAATCTTTCCGAAAATAGATACAGACTGTGCTCACAAATCGAGAAATACTACATAGAGCTAATAGAGGTCTCAAAATACGGAAATAAAAGCTAGTACTCAAAATAACCTATCAAATTTTGACTAAGATAGGTTTATATTATTGATTTGAGATTTTAGCTAAATTTTGTGTCAATTTGATGGAGATTCGGAATAAAATTTTAGAATTTGGGTGAAAATTGAGTTGAACTAGTAAAGAAGATACAATTCTACAATACATCAAAATGATATATTGTTTACTATATTGATATATAATAATTAATTCAGGAGTATACTATTACAGTATATAATATAATGTAACAGAAAACAATTATAGTGTCACGACCCAATTCCATTATAGGCCGTGATGGTGCTCAACACCATTGTTAGGCAATCCAACATTGATCAACTAGTGGTTTCCCGTTTAAATAAATTATTAAGTAGTGATATTTCCTTATTTGTTAAAAAGATTTAGAAATTTGCAAGTGTAGAATAAATAAATGGAAGCAATAAGTACAAATTGAAATCATGTAAGCAAACCCAAAATCATAAGTCTACTAGTGTGTTAGCCAAGACCCAGTGTCACAAGTGTGTGGGCAATCTAGTAGAATATACAAAAGACTACTAGTCTACTATTTGAAAGGAAATAGACAGAAAAGTAAAACATAAGGGAGGCTCCAGCTGTTGCAGAATGACTCGGAAGGCATCTCACCGTGAAGTCTCGAGGTGGGGATTAGCTATGCAGGACCTCAGATCCTATACAATTAAGTACAAAAGTGTAGTATGAGTACACAAACAACATGTACCCAGTAAGTATCCAGTCTAACCTCGAAGAAGTAGTGACGGGGATCAACTTTGATACTTACTATGGGCTAACGATAATATAATTAAAGTGTTATACTAATCATAGATTTCATGAATAATACTGGAAACTCAATAACAGGAAATGATAAGTTCTTCTTTCACAAATATAAATTTTAATTTCAATTATATCATTTAACATGTTACATTTCATGACATTTAAGCAATTACAATCATGGAGAGTTCCAAAAAATTATCATGTGCAAATTATGTCGTGGTCGTATACCCTGATCCAACATAATATTTAAACTATGCACTGCCAGAGGGTTAAAAGGCGCGAACAATAGATGCATCTATTTACTATCGAGGCGTTCGGCCTACTCCACAAATAGCAATTATTTTTAAATAAAAGATAAATTTCACATTTACAGTCAAGTATTCCATTAAATCTTCAAGTAAGTGAATTTAACTTTTTACACTTCTTTTATGAAATTTTCGACTTGACTTAAGTAATTAAATTAGCAAGTAAGGGCGCAACTGTGAGGACCTAAAAGGTCATCACTTGATTTAAAAGTCAATTCTGTATTTTGAGGCCTTAAAAACTTCCTTTTATCTCACCTCGATTTTGCATGCGCGGTCTGGGCGTATATTCGGAACGCTTTTATGTGAAAATTTGATATAAATGCAAATTTTGCCTTTAAAATTAAATTTAAGTTGACTTCGGTCAACATTTTGGGTAAACGGACCCGGACCCGAACCCGAACCCGTGATTTGATGGTCCCGGAGGGTCCGTAGAAAAATATGAGACTTGGGCGTATGCCCGAAATTTAATTCCGAGATCCCAAGCCCGAGAAATAAATTTTTGAAGAAAATTGTTTCACTGAAATTATAAGAGTTTCTAAAAAGTTAAAGATGTTTGAATTTGATGGTATCGGGCCCGTATTTTGGTTCCGGAGCCCGGTACAGGTCTTATATGGTATTTAAGTTTAGCCTATACAATTTGGTAAGAAAAGGAATTCATATGACGTGAATCGGACCCTCGGTTGAGAAATTTGAAACTTAAGAGTTCTTGAGATTTTTCTTTGATTTTGATGCTAAACTCGTAGCTCGAGGTGTTATTTTGGTGATTTGATAATACGAGTAAGTACGTATGATGTTTTTAGGTTGGGGTACATGTTTGGTTTGGAGCCCCGAGGGCTCGGGTGATTTTCGGATAGGCCACAGGATGTTTTTCACTTAGAAAAGTTGCAGGTTTTTGCTGTATCTGGTGTCTGATGCACCATGCTTCGCGATCGCGTAGTCACACTCGGGATCGCGAAAGGGAAACTGGGTCGGGGAGGATTTTACCCTATGCGAATGCTAGAGCAAGGTCGCGAACGCGGAGTATTGGGGGGACTGCTCTACGCGAACGCGACTGGTTAACCGCGAAAGCGTAGCTTTAAGAGGGGCTGGTCAGGGAACCTAGGGAAAACTACGCGAACGTGACCCCTTTATCGCGAACGCGAAGACAGGGCTGGGCTAAGTCTTCGCAGACGCATAGCTTCTCCTGCGATCGCGTAAGTCCTCAACTGGCAGCTATTCGCGAACGCGACAGTGCTCACACGAACGCGATGAACACTGTAGCCAAGCACTTAAAACAGTAACAGATCGGGAAATTAGCCCACAACTTCATATTTTCAAATCTAGAGAGCATTGAGGCAATTTTCAAGAGGCAAGTTCTTCCCCAAAGTATTGGTATATGATTCTAAACCTTTTTCTTTCTATTTCCCTTTGCATTTCTTCAATCTTCATTCAAAAATCTAGGGTTTTTATGGTAGAAATTGGGAATTTGGATAGAGTTAGGGCTTTTTGAATAATTGGAATTTAGACCTCATTTTGGGGTCGGATTTCGAAACTAATTGCATATTCGGGCTCATGTTTGAATTGGTGATCGGATTTTGGTCCGAACCTCGACTTTTGACCAAGCGGGCCCGGGGTCGATTTTTGACTTTTTGGGGGAAATGATATAAAACCTATAATCTAGCATTGGAGTTGAATTCTTTAGAATTTATTGATGTTGTTAAATTAATTTGGGTTAGATACAAGTAAATTGGAGGCAAAATCGAAAGAAAAAGCGGTGCCTTAGGGAATAGGTGTTATGTCTGATTTGCTATATGTTAGTGTCGAGTACGATGTATATGTGAGGTGACGAGTATCTATACGTTGGTGTCAAGCATGCCCATGAGTCTTATATTTGGATTTGTTGTGATTTTATTATGTATTGATCATGCTTAATTTGATGGTTAGCAACTGTGGTACAAGATTTATGATGAATTCTTAGTAATTGGCAATTGTCAAGTATTGTCTCAGGTTGAGGTTTATTTTGCGAATTAACTGTTGAAACTGGATTGGTTATATTTGATTCTCTTGCCAGGATGTTATTGTTTATGATATTGTTTCCCTTGCCGGGATGGTATTATTTGTGATATTGTTTCCCTTGCCGGGATGGTATTGTTTGTGATATTGTTTCCCTTGCCGGGATATTATTGTTATATTATTATTCCCATGCCGGGATTATTTTGTGATTGGTGTTGATTTGTTACTGGGATCGGGTTGTACGCTGTAACAATATTATATGGGATCGGGTTGCACGCCGCAACTGTATTAATGATTTGGATTGGGTTGCATGCTGCAACAGTATTATATGATTTGGATCGGGTTGTACGCCGCAACAGTATTACATGATTGGGGTCGGGTTGCACGCTGCAACAATAAAGAATAAAAGTGAATACTGATTCGTTACTGTTTTCCTTATTCTTACTGATATGAAATTTATGATGTTCTTTTCGCTTCTCTACTGAAATTCTGTTAGTACTTGATATTTCCCGCAGCATGTTCCCCCTTCCTATCTTTAGCTGCTAGTTTCCGTTATTATTTTTGTCGTATATGCTTTAACTGCACAAGTTTATTTGGTAGTCATGTCCTAACCTCGTCACTACTTTGTCGAGGTTAGGCTCAACACTTACTAGCACATGGGGTCGGTTGTGCTGATACTACACTCTGCACCGTGTGCAGATCTCGGTACTGAAGCTTTTGGACCATAGCGAGGTTGCTGCCTTCAGTCCAGCGGAGACCCAAGGTAGTCCTGCAGATGTTCGCAGGCCTTGGCGTCCCCTTCTATCCTTTCCATTATGTTTTTATTTATTTCAGAGACAGACTTGTATCTTTTTATTCAGACCACTATTTGTAGTATTCGTAGATGGTCCGTGACATTATGACACTAGTTCTAGGTAGAGTTGTATCTTGGATTTTTGTACTAGTATTTAGTTAAATTATCAGATTTCGTCTTCCACATTTCTTTTATTATTATTATTATTATTCCGCTGTTGATCACATGTTAATTTGAAATTGTTAAAAGGTTAAGGAAGAAGGGTAATAAAATCTATATCACTCGGCTTGCCTAGCTTTCCCGGGTAGGCGCCATCACGACTCCCAAGGGTGGAAAATCCAGGTCGTGACAACAACCTTTCAAATAAAGCATGATACGGGTCCTAAACTACCCGGACAATAGCATAATAGTAGCTACGTACAGACTCTCATCACCTTGTACGTACGTAGCCCCCACAAATAGGTACACACATTTATTTAATTCACCTATGGGGTTGATTCCCTCTTACAAGGTTAGAACGGAGACTTACCTCGTCTCAAGGCCTACTTCCAAATTCAAGAATGTGCTCAAACCCTTAAATCAGATCCGAACAAATCCAAAACTATTCAAATAGTGTAAAAACTAATCAATATGTGTTCAAAAGTTTATATTCTAGCTATCTAAGTGATTACCCAACCTAAATTACAAGATTTCTAAAATTCACCTTTAGGCCCACTTGCCTGGATTCCGGAAATGTTTGAAGAAAGTTGTTACCCATACCCTAAGGAACATAAATATATGATTTTTACTAAGTTCCATAATCATTTCCGTGGTAAAATTCCAATTATTTTTATCTAAACCCATGATTTCTACCAATTTTCATGTTAAAATATACCCATATCCATGTATTAAACTCACATTAAGTAGAAATTACTTACCTCACCTAGGTCGAAATCCCCTCCTTAAAAGCTCTCCAATCGCCCAAGTGTGGAAGAAAATGTGATAAAAATTGGCCTAAGTCCGTATTAAATGAGGCTCACTGCTTCTAGCGATTTCTGCACTTGTAGTCAAAGGGCCGCACCTGCGCCCTCGCTTCTATGGACAAGAGTCTGCTTTTACGGAAATAGCCTGGACCAGATGGCGTCGTATCTGCGGACGGGTACCCGCTTCTGCGGAGGATGCGCCGCATATGCAGAACTTGGGCTGCCCTTCCTTAGCCATTTCTACGAGGCTTGGCTCGCACCTGCGGTTGGCGAAGCGCAGGTGCGATTATGACAGACCTGGTGCACTCAGTTATTGCTCCAAATTCTCAACTTGGTCCGAGCCTCGTCTGATTGGGGGCCCCTGCCCGAACTTACTAACAAGTTTGGAATCATAAAACGGACTCGCTCGAACTCTCGAAATGCCCGAAACAACACTAAAACTAAGAATCACACCCTAAAACCAATTGAATCAAACTTAATAACTTCAAGTTCTTCAATTTACTTCCAATGCACCGAAATGTAATTATACTACTCGAAATGACACCAAACTTTGCGTGCAAGTCTTAAATGACATTACGAAATTATTCCTAGTCTTGGAATTCCATTTACACCTCGATATTAGGCACCAAAATGCTCCCCAGGTCATCCAAAACCCGATCCGAACATACGCCTAAGTCCGAAATCATCATACGAACCTATTGGAACCGTCAAATCCCGATTCCGAGGTTGTTTACTCAAAATGTTGACCAAAGTCAAACTTGGCCTTTTAGGCCAACCTTAAGGAACCAAGTATTCCGATTTCAACCCGAACCCTTCCAAATTCCGAACTAACCATCCCCACAAGTGATAAAGCAGTAAAAGCAAGTATGAGAAGTCTCATTTAGGGGAACGAGGTTCTATAAGGCTCAACGACCGGTTAGGTCGTTACATTCTCCACCTCTTAAACAAACGTTCGTCCTCGAACGAGTTTAGATTCACACCTAAAGTGTTGAATAAGTGTGGATATCTGCTACGCATGTCCTCCTCGGACTCCCAGGTCGCCTCCTCTACTAGTTGGCCCCTCTACTGAACATTTCCCTCGGAAATCCTCTTGGACCACAACTGGCGGTCTTGTCTAGCAACAATGCAACTGGCTCCTCCTCATAACCCAGGCTCTCATCTAACTGAATAGTGCTGAAGTCTGACACATGTGACAAGTCGACGTGATAACTATGAAGTATAGACACATGAAAAATCGGATGAACTCCTAATAGGCTGGGAGGTAAAGCAAGCTCATAAGCAACCTCTTCAACTCACCTCAACACCTCAAATAGGCCTATAAACCTGGGGCTTAGTTTTCCCTTCTTCCCGAATCTCATAATATCCTTCATCGGCGAGACTTTCAAGAGAACCTTCTCGCTAACCATAAATGACACATCGCACACCTTTTGATCTGTGTAACTCTTCTATCTGGACTGTACTGTGCGAAGTCGCTCCTTGATCAACTTTACCTTTTCCAAGGCATCCTTCACCAAATCATTACCATATAACTTAGCCTCGCTGGGTTCAAACCACCCGATGGGAGAATGATATCGCCGATCATATAAAGCCTCAAATGGGAGCCATCTCAATGTTGGACTGATAACTGTTATTGTAAGCAAACTCGGCCAAGTTTAAGAATCAATCCCACTGCCCTCCAAAGTTAATCATACAGGCTCTGAGTATGTCCTCCAGGATCTGAACTGTCCACTTCAACCCGTTAGTTTGTGGATGAAATGTTGTGCTGAGCTCTACATGGGTCCCCAACTCACTCTGTACGGATCTTTAGAAATGTGAAGTAAATCGAGGGCATCTATCTGATACAATGGAAACAGGAACATCATGCAACCGAACTATCTCCTGAATATAAATCTGGGCCAACCTCTCTGAAGTATATGTAGTCACAACCAGAATGAAGTGTGCCGACTTGGTCAACCTATCGACAATGACCCAAACTGCATCAAACTTCCACAACGTCTGCGGAAACCCAACTATGAAGTCCATAGTGATGCACTCCTATTTCCACTTAGGTATAGTCATTTGCTGGTGTAAGCCACCTGGCCTCTGGTGCTCATACTTAACCTACTGACAATTTAGGCACCTATCCACATACTCAACTATGTCTCTCTTCATCTGCCGCCACCAATAATGTTGCCTCATGTTACGATACATCTTCGTAGCACCTGGATAAACGAAATACCAAGAACTGTGTGCCTCTTGTAGAATCCTCTCCCTTAAGTCATCGACATTAGGAACACATAGATGACCCTGGAGTCACAAAACATCGTCCTCGCCCATAGAAACCTCCTTGCAACTACCCTATAATACCGTCTCTCTGAGGACTGCCAAGTGCAGATCATCAAACTATAGATCCTTGATCTGCTCCAATAGTAAATACCGGGAAACAACACATGCAAGAACTCGACTGGGCTCTGAAATGTCCAACCTCACAAGTCTGTCAGCCAATGAGTGAATGTCCAAAGCTAGTGGCCTCTCCTCCGCTGAAATAAATGCCAAGCTACCCATACACTCTGTATTCCTGCTTAAGGAATCCGCGACCACATTTGCCTTGTCCGAATGATAAAGAATGGTGATGTCATAATCCTTCAGTAACTTAAGCCATCTATGCTGCCTCAAATTGAGATCCCTTTGCTTGAACAAATGCTGTAACCTGTGATGATCAGTGTAATCCTCACATGACACCCCATAAATATAATGCATTTAGATCTTAAGAGCATGAATAATTGCGGCTAACTTTAGGTCGTGCACAGGGTAATTCTTCTCATGAATCTTCAGTTGACGCGAAGCATATGCAATAACTTGCCCTTCCTGCATCAATACACAGCCCAAGCCAACGTGTGAAGCATCGCAATACATCGTATATATTCCCGAACTGGAAGGCAACACTAGAACCGCTGATGTTGTCAAAGCAATCTTAAGCTTTTGAAAGCTCACCTCACAATCATCGGACCAATGGAATAAAGCACCTGTTTGGGTCAATCTAGTCAGATGTGCTGCAATGGATGAAAAACCCTGCACAAATCAGTGATAATAACCTGCTAACCCCAGGAAACTCCTAATCTCAGTCACTGAAGTGGGACGAGGTGTAAGGCTCCGGAAATGTTTTTCTAGTTATTTAAGATTTCGTCGTGCCAAGGTAGGCTAGTTATTTCATTTTGTGTGAAAATGAAGATTCATGATATAATGAATATCAATTGGATATGTTAATAAGCGTATAAGTCATATTAGAAGTGAATTGGGGTCTAAGGAGAGGCCTAAATCTAAGCCAAGTTGGAAAATTTTATAATAAACGAAAGTTATAAATGAGTGCGCACAAGACCTCATTTTGGATGATCATACATCCAGTTATATATCAAATTAAAGCGCTTTGAGTCTAGTTTCTAACGCAACAAACCGTTCGTCATTTGGAGGTGTATACAGAAAGTTATGACCATTTTACCGGACATGCATCACCAGCGCGCCCAGGAGTGCGGCCGCGGCGAACCGCGGAAAACCAAGGTTTTTCTGCCGGTAAACCGCGGCGGACCGCGGCGGAACGAAGTTGAACATGTAAAATGTCTAGAATACCCCTGGTCAGTGTAAAAACCGAAGGGGTATTACATTTCCATCATTTTTTGATCATTCAAGCTCGAATTTTGGGGTTTTATTCACCCTCTCAAGACCTCCAACCCCTCCCATCTTCAAGGTATGCAATCTTCATTAACTTGGTATAAAATTTCATTATTCTTACACTAGTATTGATGAAATCTACTCATAAAACACATAGATCTTCAAGAAATTCCTTTAAGAACTCAAAGGAAGGTTTTGCAAGATTTCTTCCAAAAGGTAATCCTACACCCTTAGACTTACATGTATGAATTTATTATGGGTATATGAGTGTGCATTAAGTATTGGGACTCTTGGTGTGGTTATTAGAAGCCATAAGTTCCTAATATAAATACGTAGTCATTGTAGAGATTGGAAGGTGATTATTTGATGGAATTTTGTTGGTTGGGTGAAGATGGGTTGTCACACATATGTTGTTGGAAGTTATAAATTAGTTAGGAATGATGGTGGAATGAATTGTTGGTTAATGGTGATAGTTAGGTGAACCAATACTATAGTTATGGGGTGTAAAGATCTATACCTACAAGGTGTTTGATGATATGCCTAAATGGCATAAGTTATGGAATTTATTACTAATATTGGCCCTATTAAATATTGTATTGTAGATTGAGGTTGCTTAAGTGTATTGGATCATTGTAGTATCACTAAGGGCGAATTTGAGGTATGCATGGCTAACTTTAACTCTTGTAGAATCCCCTTGTTATGACGAGCATACGGTATGTGTACCTTGTATGAAAATATGTGTATTGATTGTCTCAGTTGATTTCCACACCATCGTGTTATATGTGATTGTGAAAAGTGATTTGATGTGCCTACCTTATAATGTGCTAAGCTTGTAAATGTTTGAAGATGACGATATGGGAGTGTGTATTAACGAACGAAACAACGTTAATGTGTCAAAATGTGGGAATGTGTATAATGGCTAAAACCCTACGTGGTAAGTAATGAAAGAGGGTATTGTGAAATGACGTAAATGAGTTGAACGATTACGGCAACACCTTGTACATGAATTACTGCTTGGTGATAGTTATGGTGTCTTGGGCCCAAATGTATGAATTGTTGATATGAACTTGTGCTATTCTTGTGATTAATATGCCTTGAACGTTGTTGGTTAAGTCTCCCAATATAATGGTGTAAGTAAATGGAAACAAACCAAGTATGTGTGTGTGTGTGAATGTGTTTATGTGGTAAGATCTATGTAACAAATGATGGAAAGAAATCGTAATTAATGCAATTGAAACAACTGTGGTAATATTATACGTGACTTGTCGCGGGCAATTGTCGTTGTGACTTAAATTGTATATTGTCATGATTGGAAAAGAGTAATTCAAGAACAATTGGTGTAATTGCTTGCTTATGCCTTTGATGTGTGTTTTTATTGTGGTTTGGTGTATCCCCTCCTTTTTGGAAGAATCCGTCGTGTTTAAAGTTCCATTGTTAATAAACTTGAGGTGTATGATTTCTAAAATATTGTATATGCACAATTCCTCTCATGTGTACTTGACATCTTGAATTGAATGGCTTGTTGTTGAAATTGATATTGATGTGAAATATGTGGAAATGATGTAAAATGTGGGAAAGAAGAGATTGAGTTATGAAATGTGGCCTAGTGCCAAGTATGATGTGATAATTGTGGCCCCAAGTGCGTATGAATTGATATATGTGAAATGAAGATTGGAATTGAGATGATTGATGGAAATGGTATTGATGTTTATGAAAATTCTTTGTGAATTGTTGTTGTTGTCATATGAAATGTGATTATCCGGTGGGATCGGGTTGCACGCCGCAATACGAAGTAATAAGGTGTGGGTTGTGGTGATAAGGGTGGCCGAGGTAATAAGGATGGAAAAATGATCGAAATCACTATTGAAATAAGAATATGTGAAAGTTGTGAAATCATTGATGTGATGAAATATTGTTGAAGGGAAAAAGGAGAGATTGTGAAACTTGTTTGGCTTTGGCTGTTCCTTTCATGTGCGTTGGATTGTTGATTCTATTACTGTTTGTTATCTGTGTATTGATTAATTTTACTTGGGGTAAAGTTTGTTCATACATACCAGTACAATTCAAATGTAATGACGTTCCTTTTGCCGGGGGCGCTACATTCGCGTTATGATTGTAGGTATTTCTATAGCAGGTAGTATTGGTCGCAGCTAGTGACGCATCTCACTTTCAGCTGACTTGGTGAGCCCCACTTCATTTCGGGGTCCTGTACCTTTGTTTATCATGTGTGTTGTATTTTGAGGTATAGCCGAAGCCTTGTCGCCGACATTTCCATATTAATCTTCAGTTTTACTTAGAGGCTCCGTAGACAGATTGTGGGTGGTGTTTGTTGTTGGGGATTTAAGTAGAAATGTTGGTATTTGGAAATCAAGTATTTTTAAAGAAACTATAGATTTGTAATATTTTGGATATTATGGTTGAAACTGCTAATGGAACCAAAGTGAAAGTTATTAATGAAATATTTTTCAGAGTTTGTATAATGGAGTATATCTCCTCTTTGTTCAAGGGTGACTTTGGGTAGAATGAAATCTAGCAGGCTTGCTCAGTTGGGTTTACTCGGTTGAGCGCCGGTTGCGCTCCTCGATTTCGGGGCGTGACAAGAGGCCAACTCTGAACTGCCTCAATCTTCTTGGGATCCACCTTAATACCCTCGTCTGATACAACATGCCCCAAGAATTCCACAGACTCTAGCCAAAACTCACACTTGGAGAACTTAGCATACAGCTTCTGTTCCCTCAAGGTCTGAAGCACCACTCTCAAATTTTGCTTGTGCTCCCCCAGGCTACGTGAGTAGATCAAAATGTCATCAATGAAGACAATTATGAACGAATCAATATAAGTCCTAAATACCCTGTTCATCAAATCCATAAATGCCGCTGGGGCATTAGTCAAGCCGAAGGACATCACCAGAAATTCATAATGGCCATATCTAGTACGGAAAGCAGTCTCCGAAACATCCGAGTCCCAAATCTTCAACTGATGATACCCTGATCTCAAGTCGATCTTAGAGAACACCCTATCACCATGCAACTGGTAAAACAAATCATCAATGTGCGGCAATGGATACTTGTTCTTGATGGTAACTTTGTTCAACTGGCGGTAATCAATGCACATCCGCATAGTCCCATCTTTCTTCTTCACAAATAACACTAGTGCACCCTAAGGCGATACACTTGGTCTGACAAACTCTTTTGCTAGCAACTCCTCAAGCAGCTCCTTCAAGTCTTTCAACTCTTTTGGAGCCATACGGTAAGGTGGGATAGATATAGGCTGGGTGCCTGGAGCCAAATCAATACATAAATCAATATCACGATCTGGTGGCATACTTGGAAGGTCAGGAGGAAACACATCAGCAAACTCCCCAACTACTGGCACTGAATCAATCATTGGAGACTCTGTGGTGGTATCCCGAACATATGCTAAATAATACAAACAACCTTTCTCGACCATATGTCGAGCCTTCAGAAAAGAGATAACCCGGCTAGATATACTAACGGAGGAACCTTTCCACTCCAATCTTGGCAACTCTGGCATCGCTAAAGTAACAGTCTTGGCATGGAAATCAAGGATGGCATGATATAGGGATAACTAGTCCATGCCTAGGATGACCTTAAAGTCGGTCACATCAAGCAATAGAAGGTCCACTCTTGTCTTGTAACCACAAAATGTGACCATATAGGACTGATAGATCCGATCTACAGCCATATAATTGCCCACAAGAGTGGACATATAAATAGGAGTACCCAAGGGCTCATGAGGAATATCTAAAAAATGAGCAAATAGAGAGGATACATATGAATAGGTAGATCCTAGATCAAATAATAGTGAAGCATCCCTACCGCAGACAGAAATAATACATGTGATCACGACATTTCAGACCAATGCATCTGGTCTAGCCGAAAAAGCATAAAATCTAGCTAGAGCACCGGTTGGCTGGCCTCCGCCTGACTGAACAGTAGCTGGCTGACCTTCCCTTGCCTGGCCTCTACCTCTAGTACAGCCCCTTCAAGTCAGCCCTCCGTCTCTGGGCATCCGAACAACAGGTACTGTAACTATGGGCTGCTGGCCCTACTGCACTGCCTTGCCCTGAAGCCTATTGCAGAATCTCCTCAGGTGACTAAGATCTCCACACTTGAAATAGCCCCTTGGTGCGGTGATCTACTGCCCTGATGTCTGACCCTGATGACCTGAAGACCCACTGGAAGAAGCCTGAATAGATGGTGAACGGTATGAACTCTCCGACATGGCACTAAAATAAGAGCTAGAAGAACCCTGGTGACCTGAGTACCTACTGGAAGAATCTTGAATGGCTGGTGGGCGGTATGAACTCTCTGGTATGGCGCTGAATAGGGTCATACCGAAGCACCTAGAGAAGGTGGTGGTGTTGAATATGTAGGCCTGCTAGGTTGACCCCTCCCAAACTGACCTATACCCCTAACCAGGTTACCTCTAAACTCTCCAGAGAAATGGGTCCTCTTGTCATGTTGCATCTGCTCTCTACCCCTCTAACGGTTGTCACACCTCCTTTTTTACCTACACCCCGGGAAGGGTGTATAAAGGAGTTTTTCCAATTAAAGGACAATCGAAACGGGATTTATTTATTTAAAGATTCAGAGTCGCCACTTGGGATAATTATGGTGTCCCAAGTCACCAGGTCAAATCCCGAATCGAGAAAAAGATTGATTCTGTTTAATAATCTGCGAACCAGAAATCCGGGTAAGGAATTCTGTTAATCCGGGAGAAAGTGTTAGGCACTCCCGAGTTCTGTGGTTCTAGCACGGTCACTCAACTGTTATAATTGGCCTATTTACTTGATTTTAATACATGTTTTAACTTATGTGCAATTTTAACTTTAAAACCGCTTTTATTTAGATATTTTTTAGAAAGATTCAACGTCATCTAAAACACATCTTGGACCACGTCACTTAAATGCACCCGTGGTTTGTGACATATCTTAACATCGTTGAGATTTGGATTTGGGTCACATAAATGTGCACCCGAATTTAGGAAGATAAATTATTAAAATAACGCGCCTAAAGCGACTACGCATTTTTAACTTTGTGAGGACCATGGAAAATTTGCTAAACGACATGCCTCGAGTTCTGAAGATTAAATCAAAATTAATTAAACGAGGGCCATGCAATTGTCATTTTTGTTTGGCATGGCGCGCCTTAATTCTAATTTAAAGGGTTATTCAAACTAAATTCGGAGGGCCATACACTATTTGTGTTATCTAATATGGCACACCTCCATTTATCTAAGACTAAATTCTAACTATGATCGGGAGGGCCATGACTAAAAACAATGAGATCATAGTGGAAATTAACGGAATCTGAAATTGCGACCAAATGAGGTCTAGGATATATCAGGCCCAGAATTTAGCTGGGCTTAGAGGAAGGCCCAACGGTTCAATGAGATCATCGTGCACAAGGTGTCGGGCTCCGAATTACATTTAAGCCCAATCGGTTAGCCTAGCTCCCATGAAACACGCTCAAGTCAAGTGTCACATGGGTCACGAATCGAACCCATGTAACAGCAAAAACCGACAGGGTTCAGAATGTGGTCCACAAGATAAGATTGCCAGTTAACCGAATACAACAAGGAGGAAAGTATTAACCAACGAAGCAGACAAAACTGAGATGGGCATAGAAATGAGAGTGCAAACAAAGAAAAAGGGGATTTCACATTTTGCAAATCATAAACTAATGGGAGTACTCAATACAATAAATTAAGGCAATCATTTGATTGAACATTTTCAGAAATTATCACACGGTTACTTACTCACAGATTAGGCTGGTTCGACCAAACCTCAACAGACACGCATTAGCAAATGTTTCTTTTCAACTCATTCTTCATACTTTGAATTTTTATTCCAAATGAACCTAAATTGAAAACCAACTTATAAAGCAACTAGAGAATATCATGTTCATGCCCACATTCCACATACATGGCTCAGCTAAAAGTCATTTGACAAACATAGCCTAACTTATTGCACTAATATAGGCCGGACTCAAAGAAGAAATAGATGAACACACAGAGGGAACTCCAACACTAGTTACGGAAATAATAGAGAAGAACTAACATAGTCTAATTCTCAATTACAAACCATTCTTTAACAAATACACTAATCATAACATTCAAAGCTACATGGTGATTATAAAACTGAAAGAAAAAGAGGTAAAGTCCATCAACAACATCATATCCATCTCATTCTCAACTCATACTTCAAGTTACACATCAAATGACACCCATAAGGATCAAAATGTACCTGGGAAAAGAGAAGAAACAAAGAAGAAGTAAGTGCCAGTAGCTCAGCAACAACAGTAGCAGAAAAATAGCCTCAGATTCACATGACCCAGTGTTGAAATTAATCCAGAAATGCAATGGAAGAATAACCCCCAACCAGCTTGAATCAAAACTTTCGACAACCAATCATCAATCCATTTTGAATATCAGAATAGGAATTTTTCAGAAATTAAGAAATCATTGAAGTTCAATGGAATAGTAGAATTTTGCCCTTTTGTATTTTTCTGGATTTTTTTGATCTCTGAATCTCTCTTCCGCCTCTTAGCTCTTTTGTCTACCTTGAAAGGCAAGAAATGATGCCTTTATAGGCAAGAAAGTAGGGCAGCCTCAGCTTGCACTTTGCCCCTTTTCTAATTTTTGTTTTAGCATAGGTGCCCTTAGTTAAATTTTCAGAATTCAAGATAGCCCCCACCCCAGCTTCCTAGAAGCTTCCCTATTTAGTTACAACAATATTCCCTACCATAGAATCCCTAAACTACCCTCTACACCCCTGTTTTTTACTTCAGAAAACCAAACAAATACGGGTCCAATCGACCCAAGTCCATGTTGGCCTGAGTCTACAAATTCTGGGCTAATCCTTTTCTCTTGGGCCAAAATTCGACTCGGAACTTCACAGAAGGTTCGATGAAGAAGGAAAAGAAAGAAGCCAACCGGAGTCATTAGGCTCTATGAATTAAGGTTTCAAAGGCCCAAAACAAACAGGCGAATCAAATAAAACTAAAGATATTAATTAACCTAAAAAGAAACACATGCAGAAATGATTGTAAGAACGGAAGAACGGAAGAAAAATCGAAACACAAACAAAAGAAACAGAGGAAGAAAAGAAGGGAAATGCATGCAAAAATTAAAACTCAAAAGGTAAAGAACAAAATACCTAACCATGGCCTGGACCGTAAGAAATGCGAGAACCTTCGAACCTTCAAATTTTCCAGCCAAGTTTGACATTAATCAAGTGTTCTTATTAAGAACACATGAATAAAGTCAAACTAGACCTAAATCCTTACTGGAATCCCGAATTCGAGGTTTTTGGGATTTTTAGGGCTTGACTTAGATTTAAGATTCGAGGAGCTCTAGGGTGATTTGAAGGCGGTGGTTTAGATAATCTGAACGAGAAAGGGACAGGGGTTTTAGGGTGTAAATCTGGGGCTAATTGGATGAGTTAGGGTTTCAGCCACTCTCTTTGATGCAAGATTCGAGAGGCTGGACTGGGATTCGAGAGTGGTGATTTGGAGATTTGGAAAGAGGAGAAGGAGGAGAATCGGTGATGTAAAAATGGGGTTGATTGGATTACCGCCGCCGGCGGAGACGATTTCCGGCAGGCGGTTCACGATGGTTTGAGGCGGCGTTTGGTTGGGGCTCTGAGGTAGATGAGAGATGAGACGGGGTAGGGGGCGATGGATTTGGACATATATATATATCAACAAGACCCCTAGTTCCCAGCTGTTGGATCTAAAGGAAATCAACGACTGGGATTCATGCTTATCAAAACGGGATCGTTTAGTTTAAATGGGGGGGGGGGGGGGATGGGGATGGGTCTGGGCCGGGTTTTGACTTGGTTTCGGGGTGAAATGGTTTGGGTCTGGGGTTTGCAGCCCAAACCAGCCTTTATTTCTTTTTCATTTGTTTTCTTTTCATTTTCTTTTAGTTTCTTTTTAAATTAAAATTAAAAATAATCCTAAATTAATCAAATTATCTTATTACATAAATTAACTCTAAATAACAATTAACACAAATAATTAAAAACCAAATTCAAAGAAAACTACCAAAATTAAAAAAATTAAAATTAAAGTGCAAAAATAAACTATATATATTTTTTGATTTTTTCACTTTTATAAAACCACTAAATTACTAATTAATTCAATAATGAAAAAACCATTAAATTACTAATTAATTCAATAATGCAAAATTAGATCCTAAATGCAAACGCAACGTATTTTTGTGTTTTTCATCAATTAAAAATGCGCAGACAAGTGCAAACAATTGTCAAAAAATGCCACAATCCTCAAAAATTGCAAATAATGAAAAGAAGTTTTGTTTTGAATTTATGGGAGAAATTCATATACAGGGAAACAATCATGTGCTCACAGCTACCCCTCTTTGCCTGGAAACACGAAGAGTTTTCGTGCAAAGATAAAGTGAGCGGATACAAGCAATTTTTGCCCGTTTGAATACTCCATGGGAAGCATTTTTGAAAGATTTGACCGCACTCTGCTTCCGAGGTTGCCTACATATCCTTGGCTAAAAAGGAATCAGGTCAGTGTAGTTCAGGAATATTTGGTAGCTGGGACTACCATGAAGCTGTGATTTCACTGTTGTTGTTGTTGTTGTTGCTGCTACTTACCCCCTTATTACACCATGATAAAATAAAAAGAAGTTAGACTATGTTATGATCTATGCATTACAAAATCCTATCTGTAACTTCAGACTTGCTCTTGTGGTTCTTGTTGCCTTGTTGACTTGTACTCTCCCGGTGGAATCCCCTTGTTGCCGCTTTGAATTGTAATCTGAGATGTTTTCCGCTTCTCTGGGTGGATGCCTGACTGGCAACTACACTTTGAGATGTTTTTCCTTTCTCCGAGTGGACACTTGATTGCTGAACTTGAATATATTCCCTGCTCTCCAGGCGGGCTCCTGATTGCTGAACTTGAATTGTAGTCCCTACTCTCCAGGAGGGCTCCTGATTTCTATCTTGAAATGTATTCCCTGCTTTCCAGGCGGGCTCCTGACTTCTAACTTGAAATGTATTCTCTACTCTCCAGGCGGGCTCCTGACTTCTAACTTGAAATGTATTCCCTGCTCTCCAGGCGGGCTCTTGACTGCTGACTTGAATGTATTCCCTGCTTTCCAGGCGGGCTCCTGACTTCTAACTTGAAATGTATTCCCTGCTCTCCAGGCGGGCTCCTGACTGCTGACTTGAATGTATTCCCTACTTTCCAGGAGGACTCCTGACTTCTAACTTGACATGTATTCCCTGCTCTCCAGGCGGGCTCCTCACTTCAACAACATAGACAAAACAAAGAAAATTTTCTGCCCCAGTTTGGTGGTTGGGCACAAATGTAAGTGTAAAATTAAATCATATTACCAAGTATTACTAAGAGTTTGAAAGCTAGGTCCCATTATCCAGGGGGTCCTAACAACTCTTAATTAAACACCAATTTTAAATCTAAGTTATATCTTCTAAAGGTGTGACTTCTGCTAAATCTTGTTATCTAAGAGGGTCTTTAAACTACTCCTCATTGTCCAGGAGGGTCCTGAAAATCAAAAGTCAAATTTTATCTTAAGAGTGACAACTTTTATGGCTGAGTTTAACTACCCTACAGCAGAATATATGCTAAATGTTGTTATCTAATCGAAATCTTAAAGATAAGTCCCATTATTCAGGAGGGTCCTGAAAAACTCCTAATTGAATCCTATCTCGAACATGCAAACTTCTAAGCCAACTTATATTCCTTTGGGATACATTTATGCTAGATTATGCTATTTCTTAACTTTAAATTAGGTCTCATTTTCTAGGAGGGTCCTAAAAATTTACAATCAAACCTGTCTGGTGCTTGCCTTTCCTTACTGTGGGTTTCTCCGAAACAAATGAAATTTTTTGCCCCTGTTTTAATCAAAGAAAAATTTTGTCAGTTTAAAATGTGGTGGTTAGTTGATGGCATTCTTTGCTTAAGGTCTCTCCGCTGCCTTGTTTTGTTTTGACTGGCTTCCCCGAACTGGCCCTGAACTGCCTGACTTTCCGCCTGACTTTCAAAACCCTATGACTCCGGATGACCCGAGTGTTCTATACCTGAACTGTTGTTTCACACCTCTGACCCCTTTAACTAAAACTCTGCATCTCCCATTAAATTACTAAATAATTTTGCCGACAGAGCTTTCGCTGGAACTTTATCCCACTTTGCATCATGCTATCTTTTGGTGTGCTCCGGCCACACTGTGCTTTGCAACCTTGAAGCTGGTAGTGAGCTTTGAAATTCCTTCTTATTTTCTTAAACAGAATTGATATTGGGAACATCTTAGATAAATAAACCCAAAAAAATGAAATACAATGACTTTTGGAATTAAGGATAAGGAAATCCAAAACTGGAAGACTATCTGAAGAGGAAAAAGAAAAAGGACTTATGTGAGTGGAGCAGCCGACACCAATGATCATGACACGCATTTTGGATTAATCAGCCCAATCTGTCCACACTTTGTTGCCCCGGAATTTCATAACCTGATTTCTTCAACCAAATCTTGACCTTGTTCATCCTGCGGTGCCTTGGAAGGTTTCCACCAGCAGACCTCTCTCATCCATTCATCTCTCAACTCACTTTCGCCTTACGGTGCCCATGAGGGTTTTCACCAATAAGACTCTCTCATTTTTTATTTCTCTCAGCTCCCGTCACCTTACGGTGCCCGTGAGGGTTTTCACCAATAAGACTCTCTCATTTTTATTTCTCTTAACTCTCGTCACCTTACGGTGCCCGTGAGAGTTTTCACCAATAAGACTCTCTCATTTTTTATTTCTTTTCCCTCATTGGACCAGAGTGTTGCCCCTGATGTGAATCACCGCTACCTTCTCACCTTGGCATTTCTTGAAGACTAATCAGAAGGTCTTTCTTTGGACCGTAATATGAGCTTTTGGATGGGGTTAGAATTAAAGGGCATAAAAGGCTCAAAACAACTCATCATGGGTTCATAATTACAACTTTCGGAAGCAGATTTCTTACAACAACCACAACTTCTGCCCCAGTTTCTTGCTTGGGGACTTTTGGATTTCTATTTTGATGGGACCGAACCGTGAGGCTACCTACGTATCCTTAAAAGGAATCAGGTCGAACGTAGTTCATGTCATAGAAATTACTTTGTTGTTGTGATTTTTCTTTTTCTCTTTCTTTGCTCTTTCTTTTGCTTTCTTTTTCCCTTTTGTTATTTTTCTTCCTCTCTTTTTTCTTTTCATTCTTTTCTTTCTCTTTTCATTCTTTTCTTTCTCTTTTCTTTTCTTTCTATTTTTCTCTCCTTCCTTTACTTATCTTTTACGCTTGTGTTTCTAATATTTGTTACTGATTCCGAAAGAGGGGTATGAAAGGAAATAAATAAGGCTCAAAAGGGGTGACAAGGGATAAAGTGTTTAGATAGCAGAACAAAATGCCTTCGTCATTTCAATGTTCGAGACATGCCAAATACAAACAAGTATAATCAAACAAAGAAAATCATACATAGTATCTCTTGACTGCATCAGAGTTGATAGCCATTTCTACATATTTGCCTTCTACATCTATCAAATACAATGCACCATTGGACAACACTCTAGTTATAACGAACGGCCCCTGCCAGTTTGGGGAAAACTTGCCTTTTGCTTCAACCTGATGTGGAAGGACGCGTTTCAATACTAACTGACCTACTTCAAACTTCTGTGGGCGCACCTTCTTATTGTATGCTCTTGCCATTCTCTATTGATACAACTGGCCATGACACACTACTGCCAATCTTTTCTTGTCGATCAAACTCAATTGTTCCAAGCGGGTTTTGACCCACTCATCATCATCGATACCAACCTCTGTGACAATTCGAAGGGATGTAATTTCCACTTCTGCGGGTATCACTGCTTCGGTGCCATATACCAACAAATAAGGAGTCGCCCCTACTGAAGTACGGACAATAGTGCGATAACCCAGCAATGCAAACGGCAGCTTTTCATGCCACTGCCTAGAGCCGTCCACCATTTTTCGAAGTATCTTCTTTATGTTCTTGTTGGCTGCCTCGACTGCTCCATTCACCTTGGGGCGGTATGGGGTGGAATTGCGATGTGTAATCTTAAACTGTTGACACGCCTCTTTCATCAGATGACTATTAAGATTAGCACCGTTATCTGTGATGATTACCTTCGGTATCCCGAACCTGCAAATGATATTTGAATACACAAAATCAACCACCGCCTTCTTGGTTACAGACATGAATGTTTTAGCCTCTACCCACTTGGTGAAATAATCTATGGCCACCAGAATAAACCTGTGCTCGTTGGACGCTGCTGGCTCGATTGGTCCAATGACATCCATTCCCCAAGCAACAAAAGGCCATAGTGCAGGCATTGTATGTAATTCAGATGGTGGAGAATGAATCAAATCTCTATGCATTTGGCACTGATGACATTTACGCACGAAACTGATACAATCTCGCTCCATAGTGAGCCAGTAATAACCTACTCGGAGAATCTTCTTTGCCAACACGTACCCACTCATGTGCGGCACACAGACTCCATAATGTACTTCAGTCATAATAGTTGTGGCCTGCCTAGCATCTATATATCTCAGCAGTCCTAGATCTAGAGTCCTTTTGTACAAAACTCCACCATTGAAGAAAAATCTACTTGCCAAACGACGAATTATTCTCTTCAGATCACATGTAGCTTGTACTGGATATACTTTCATACGAATGTATTCCTTGATATTGTGGAACCACGGTTTGCCATCGAGTTCTTCTTCCACCACGTTACAATAAGCATGCTGATCGCGGACCTGAATATGCAACGGGTCTACATAAGCATTATCTGGATGATGTAACATTGACGCCAGAGTAGCCAAAACATCAACGACCTCATTATGAATCCTCGGGATATGCCTGAACTCTATTGATTGGAAATGTTGACAAAGATCATGCAAACATTGCCGTTATGATATGAGTTTTAAATCCCTAGTTTCCCATTCTCCTTGAATCTGGTGCATCAACAGATCCGAGTCACCCAAGACCAAGACTTACTGGGCACCCATATCCATAGCCATCCTTAAACCCAAAATGCATACCTCATACTCAGCCATGTTGTTAGTACAGTAGAACCGAAGCTGATTTGTAACAGGGTAGTGATGGCCTGTTTCAGAAATAAGTACCGCTCCTATCCCAACGCCTTTCATGTTTGTAGCCCCATCAAAGAAAAGTTTCCATCACGGCTTTTCAATTTGTTCCATTTCATCAATGTGCATTACCTCTTCATCAGGGAAGTAAGTTTTCAAAGGCTCATATTCTTCATCTACAGGATTCTCACCCAAATGGTCGGCCAATACTTGTGCTTTCATTGCAGTCTTAGTCACATAGATGGTGTCAAATTCTGTGAGCAAGATTTGCCACTTTGCGAGCCTCCCTGTGGGCATAGGCTTCTGAAATATATACTTTAACGGATCCAAATGAGAGATGAGGTAAGTAGTGTAAGATGACAAATAATGCTTCAACTTCTGTGCCACCCAAGTGAGGGCGCAACACGTCCTCTCAAGATGAGTGTACTTAACCTCGTAAGTTGTGAACTTCTTGATGCGATAATAAATGGCATGCTCCTTCCTGCTGGTAATGTCATGCTGGCCCAACACACAACCAAATGAATTGTCCAGGACCGTCAAATACAGAATCAAAGGTCTCCCTAGTTCTGGCGGGACCAACACAGGGGGGTTTGACAAGTACCCCTTTATCTTATCAAATGCTTCCTGACATTCATCTGTCCACTTGAATGCAACATATTTCTTTAACAGTTTGAAGATAGGCTCATAAGTTGTCGTGAGCTGAGCAATAAACCGGCAGATGTAATTCAATCTTCCCAACAGACTCATCACCTCAGTCTTGTTCTTTGGAGATGGCAATTCCTGGATAGCTTTGATTTTTGACGGGTCTAATTCAATACCTCATCGACTGACTATGAATCCCAACAACTTTCCAAACGGAACACCGAACGCGCATTTTGCAGGATTGAGCTTGAGATTGTACCTGCGAAGCCTTTGGAAGAACTTTCTCAGATCTCTGACATGGTCAGACTACTTTCTAGACTTTACAATCACATCATCCATATAAACCTCGATCTCCCTGTGTATCATGTCGTGGAATATGGTCGTCATTGCCCTCATGTAGGTTGCCCCATCATTTTTCAAATCAAATGGCATGACCCGATAGCAATACGTTCCCCATGGCATGATGAATGCTGTCTTTTCTGCATCTTCTTCATCCATTAAGATATGGTGGTAGCCCGCATAATAATCCACAAAAGAACCAATCTCATGTTTGGCACAAATATCGATCAATATATGGATGTTCGGCAGTGGGAAGTTATCCTTGGGACTCGCCTTGTTGAGGTCTTGATAATCAACACACACTCTGGTCTTGCCATCCTTCTTCGGCACAATCACTACATTGGCTAACCAAGTGGGATACCGAGTGACCCGAATGACCTTTGCATCGAATTGCTTGGTGACCTCTTCCTTGATCTTCACACTCATATCAGTTTTAAATTTCCTCAGCTTTTGCTTGATATGAGGGAATGCCGGATCAGTGGGCAATTTGTGAACCACCAAGTCAGTTCTTAGACCTGGCATATCGTCATAGGACCATGCAAAAACATCTTTATACTCAAACAGTGTTGTAATTATCTCCTCTCTGAGTTGTGGTTCAAGATGGACACTTAATTTAGTTTCCCGGACATTATCTTGGTCCCCTAGATTGATTGCTTCTGTATCACTCAGGTTAGGCTTGGGGTTTTCTTCAAAATGGCTTAATTCTTTACTGATCTCTTCAAAGGCTTCATCCTCGTCATATTCCGATTCAATATCACACTCTATTTCTTGAATTACTATTACGGAATTAGATTGGCTTTTAAGACTGGGCCGGAGATTCCGCATGCATGTCATATCATTGAAGCCAGCATAAAAAGAACTGTACAAGGAAGAAAAGAGAAAAAAAATAAAACTATCAGGAAGGAAGAAAATGGAAAATTGCATTTCATTGAAATCAAAGATAACAAGGTTTATACATCCAAACGAACGGAATCATAGAATCTGAATTACAACCCTAGAATAATCCAGATAAACTGAAAGAAAATCAAAGCAAACTACCAAAACTTCTTCAGAGGAGTAGCTTCCCAATTGTTAATCTTTGCACTGGGCCCAACAAATTGCGCATCCGTCTTGCTAGAACCCTCTCCAGCTTCCACCATGTTCACTTCATCGAATATCCTCTCGAACTTTTCCATCAAATCCCCATCCACATCAACCACCGAATTGGGAACCGTCGTCACTGGGCACTTTCTAGTACCAGGCCTGACAAATAATCTGGAAAGACGCAGGACTGGCTTTGGAAGGGCCCATGCTCTCTGCTTTATTTTCCTGGCTCTTCTCACATCTGCAATTGTGGGCTTGAACCCCATACCAAATGTATCCAAGTTTTTTAGAAGAGAAATCGGCTGTATGATACCTTGCAGAGATGCACCCAAACCCTTGCCCTGTACAAAACCATTTTTCAACATTTCGCCGGCTACCATGACTGATGCCGCAACTACCTTGGGAGTTAGAACGTACTTCCCTTCTGGAATTTTCTCTACCAGTACTATGTCAAAAACCTGATAAACTCATGTCCCCTTATTGAGTTCAACCTCTATGAGCGGAACAATGGCATTATTGGGAACACACAAATTATCTTCGCCGTGTACAACAATTTCCTGTCGATCCCATTCAAACTTGACCATTTGATGTAGAGTACACGGGACCGCTTTGGCAGCATGAATCCAGGATTTGCCCCAACAACAGATTGTAAGAAATAGCCACGTCGAGCACCTGGAATTCCATAGTAAAATCAACTGGCCCTATTGTGAGCTCAAGCACTATGTCCCCGACTAAATCTTTCCCTCCACCGTCGAATCCCCGAACGCAGATAATATTATTGTAAATTCTTTAATCATCCACCTTCAACTTGTTTAGAGTGGAGAAAGGACAAATGTTCGCACTAGACCCATTGTCAACCAGTACCCGAGTAACCACAGAATATTCGCATTTCACAGTCAGATAAAGGGCTCTATTGTGCTCAGTACCCTCCACGGGCAATTCATCGTCAGAAAAAGTGACTCTGTTTACCTCAATATCTTGTTAGCTATCTTTTCCAAGTGGTTTACTGAGATTTTGTCAGGAACATGGGCCTCATTCAAGATCTTCATCAAAGCCCGATGGTGCTCGTCTGAATGGATCAATAATGACAATAACGAGATCTGAGCTGGTGTCTTCCTTAACTGCTCTACAATGGAATAGTCCTGCACTTTCATCTTTCTCAGAAATTCCTCTGCTTCTTCCTCGGTCACAGATTTCTTCACCAACATTGGGTTATCTTTGGAGGTCTTAGCTTTTCTCAACTCTTCGGGGGCAAAGCATTTCCCCGATCGAGTCAAACCATGGGTCTCACACACTTCTTCTTTAACCTCTTTCCCCTTGTAAGTTACTGTCACTTGTTCATAATTCCACAGGAACGCCTTGCTGCTGACTATGTAATTGAGTTACCGAGGTTTGATAATAACAGGATCTGTGCGGGCACCCTTCACAATTACCACAGGCTTGTTTGTCATTCCTGGCACAACCATTTTCGCTCTTTCGTGTTTCCCTGCAACGTCACTTGAGGACCCCTTCTTGATTACTGCAGATAGTTCTCTATTTGACCCATTCAACTTGATCACAGACTTCTCACTTGTTGACTTTTCATACGGCTTGGCTCCACCAGCCCGAATCATCATGACCGTTTGCGAAGGCTTCTTGGGATCCCCTCCCTTATGCACTATCTCAATCATATTTGTCTCATGATGGGCTTGCTAGGGATTCTGATTGATATTGGGTGCTTCTGAAGCTTGTACCTCAATCCGATTAGTATCAATGAGCTCTTGAATAGCTATTTTCAATTTCCAGCATTTCTCTGTATCATGACCCGGGGCCCCTGAACAATACTCACAACTTACCGAGCGGTCAAGATTTCTGGGAAGGGGATTCGGCAGTTTAGCCTCAATTGGATTCAACATACCCACCTGTCTCAGTCTGTGGAATAGACTAGCATATGATTCTCCCAATGGAGTGAAAGTCTTTTGCTTCTGCAACCTCTCATTCTTAAAGGCTTGATTGGGTCGAAAACATGTTCCAGGAGGATTTCTATAGGCTTTTGGGGGTGGATAGGTATTCTGTGGAGTTGGGTATGGATTTTGTGAAGCGGGCACATGCCATTGTGCGTGAGCAGGAGGTTGGGTATAGGTTTGTGCGTGATGGATTGAATTGGGGATCGGGCAGTGGGTAGTAGTGTTGTGGTGGGCTATATGGAGTGTGGGGGTAAGTTTGTTGATAGGGCCGAGGCTGGTTGTAGTAACGTGGAAGGTTCCTGGATCCGACCCAAGCTCCCGACTCAATTGTTGCAACATCCTCTTTCTTCTTCTTCCCGAGTACACCCCCAGTACTGTTTTGAATGGCTTGGGTGGTTGCTTTGATTGCTGAATAACTCATGATTTTGTTAGACTTGAATCCCTCCTCAACCATGCCTCCCATTTTTACAACTTCATTAAAGGACTTGCCCACTGCTGACACCAAGTGACCAAAATAAGTGGGCTCCAAAGCTTGCAAGAAATAATCAACCATCTCACTTTCCTTTATCGGAGGGTCAACCCTCACTGCTTGCTCTCTCCAACGGAATCCATATTCTCTAAAACTCTCACCGGGCTTCTTCTCGATCTTCATCAATGACAGACGGTCTGGGATAATTTCAAGATTATACTGAAAATGACAGGTGAAGGCTTGGGCAAAATCGTCCCATATGTACCACCTGTTGTGATCTTGTCTGGTATACCATTCTAACGCCGATCCACTCAGACTTTGGCTGAAATATACCATCAGCAACTCATCTCTTCCGCCTGCTCCTCTCATCTTGCTACAGAATCCTCTTAAGTGTGCTACTGGGTCACCATGCCCGTCGTATAGATCAAACTTGGGCATTTTGAACCCTGTTGGTAACTGAACATCTGGGATTAGACATAAATCCTTATAGGCCATACTTACTTGACCTCCCAACCCCTCATATCTCTGAATGATTGTTCTAAGCTTTTGACCTTTCTGATCATCTCCTCATGTTCGGGATTCTTGGGTGGCTTCTCGGTTTCTGCCGTGATATCAAATTGAGGGGTGTAAGAATATGGTTCTGGAACATTGAAGGTGGGTTCAGGGGGATAATACTGGTTGTCGTGGGTCTGGAACAGAGGTTCGCTGGAAGATCGGTGTAATGTCGCAGGTGGAGGTGCCACAAAAATAGGTATGATTGGTAGGGGAGGGTGCAGGACTTGTCTGGGTGGAGGAGCTTGTGATGAATGGGAAGTGGTGTCGTGGCATTGTTGGTAGAGGGGAAAGGCTGGAAATGCGTTCACAGTGGGAGGTTCCTGAGGTTGAGCCAATAGTGGGATATAAACAGGGTTGGCGGAATAAACCGGTGGTGGATGCCCCTTTGCCCAGGCTTGGTACATTTCAGCCATTTGCTGTTTTAACTTATACATCTCTTCCCTTATCTCATTAACATCCAATTCTTCCACCTCTTTTGATGGGTCAACAATACTTGCCTCCAATTCTTGGTTGGTCATGTTCATCTTGTCTTTTGATCGGGTGTTGTATGAGTGAGTTACCAGAATGCCAATCAACTAACCACCTGCCTGGACTCAATACATTAACAGCAACCTGGTTAGTGGTTAGGGCTTTAACAGATTAGTAACCGCACATTTAGGGAATGAATGCACCTAAACAGTTTACCGTTTCTATCATGCATTTGATCGGCTACTTCCGTCATCCCGACTTTTCCACTTACAACTTTCCTTCTTTTTCTTTTTCTTTTCATTCTAGCCTTTGCTCTTCTTTTTTCATTTCCCTCTTGTTTTGCCATTGTTTCTTTTCTCTTATTTTCTCTCTTTTTCTTTTCTTTTTCTCTCTTGTTTTTCTCTCTCTTTTTCTTTGTTATGGTCGAATCCTATGGAGATTGCCTACGTATCATGACCCCGCATGAATCAGACCGAGCGTAGTTCTAGGAGATAAGTGTGAAATTAAATAAAACATTTTTGGGAATTTCAATTTTCATAAAAATCAAAGACTTTGATTACAAAGACTCAAAACCAACAGAATCCAAGAGAAACTAACAGACGCTGATGAAAAGACAAAATACAGACTCAAAAATCATACTCCAACATAAGAAAATGTAGACTCGAAAACACTTGACAGACCCCAGCAGAAAGAAAATACAAACTTACGCAACTGACAGACTCTAATGAAAATGGAAATACAGACTCAAATGAAAAATCATGAATACATCAATGCTCCTGGGGCCCGCAGAACATCATTCGGTCTCGCCACGGGCCTATATGCAAGATCCCTATGAAGTCGGTCCAAGTCATTCATTATCTATTTAACAAATGTCATCACTGCTGCGAAGAAGGTGGTGCGAGTCATATCCTCACAGACTTGGCACTTCACAATAATGTAATCGGCGATGTTTCTAATTCTTTCTCTTATGGCACCTTTTTCTTGTAAAAAACACCCGATCTACTGGGCCTTGGCTTCCAAAGTTTGCTCGGCCACATGATTCTGCTCCTGAAGTTGTTGCAAATCTATTTCTAATTGTGCCAATGCGGTATAACAATGTTCTCTTTTAGCCTTGAAATCTTTTGCCTGTTTGATCTTTGTTTTCCGTGGCGATGGCCCTTTTCTTTAACCCCGAGACCTCATTGTCGTACCTTTCTTTCAACTGCTTAACCAGGCATGCTCGCTCATCTGCGTTTTTAGCCAATTGTTTTCGAACCCTAGCTAGTTCACTTTTTGCCTTGTTCAAATCAAAACCATAGTCACTCACTTTCTGCCTTAGGTTATTTATGAGTTTTTCATCTTTGGCACATCGGGCGGGGTTTTCTACAGCTATTTTCATTTCCTGAATTTGGGCTCGATGGGCCTCGTTCTCTTTGGCTAGCTTTTTCTTTTCTCCTTCATCCGCCGCGACTTGCAAGCTATTCTCAAATTGAAGTTCTCTGACTTGCTTTTCCAATTTTCCTATTGTAGCCCTATACTCATTCTCCTTAGCCAACCAAGCCCACTGTTCTTGCGATGCCTCAACGAATTCTTGAATGTGAGGCTTTTTGGCTGGTCTTTCTTATTCGTCCCTTGCAGTGTTCTTCTTTCTATTCCAGGCAAGATAGGCGGGTGAGACTTCGCCTCTAGATAGGTCACACACTCGAGTGTTCACTGTCAAATACTGGCATTCATTCCAAATAGAACGAATTGGTTTCTTCATGAAATTGACCGTCAAAACTAACCTCGACCGCATAAACACTAAGATCTTCATCTGGGTGCATCACCTGACACCTTCCCAACTGTCTCATTGCTCGGTAAAGAGCGCTGGGCTGGATACCTCGCAGACCCATTAGGAGGAAGTAAGGACCAGTGGCGGACATATACACAATTTCTTCAACAGGAAGCCAACACAATGTCCATTCTATTTGTCCTGCAATAATGGAACGAAGGCAGGATACCCAATCTCCGAACCCCTCTGACAGCTTGAACCCTGAAATCCTTGTGTCGAACTCTTCAATGCAACTTTTCTTTATGGACCTGTAACTTATATACTGAGGGCGATGACACAGGTGCTCGATCATCCACATCTGTAATAGCAAATTGCATCCCTCGAAGAAATCTGCCGCAGCTTTACAAGCTGTGAGAGCTCGGTATATCTCAGTCACTATCATAGGAGCGAGAATGCTTTTGGCGTTGGTAATCAGGACCTTGACAACTCCGGTCACCCGCAAATCGATATTCCCGTCTTTTCAGGGGAACACCACAAGGCCTAGGAAAGCTACCATAAAGGCGAAACACCCATGCTCATCCCATTTTGTTCGGTTTCCTTTGCTACAAACCCTGCTTTCCGAATTGTTGAACCCTCCTACATGCCCGTATCTCTGATATATAAAGCATAGAGTGGAAAAACCACCATCCAACTCGGAGTACGGGACTCCCTTGCTTATCTTTAACAGATCCATGAATTTGTGAGAGTTAATGGCTCTTGGAGCGATCAGATACTTATGTCTCAGACCTTAAGTATTTCCCATATAACCTGCTATCTCTTCCAAAGTTGGAGTGAGTTCAAAATCTGAGAAGTGAAATACGTTATGGGCCGGGTCCCAAAGCGTAACCAAAGACTTTATGATATCTCCTCTAGGTCTGATTTTTAACAACCCGGTGAGACCTCCCAAATGTAGATTGACTTTGTCTTGCTCTGATTTTCCCAGATCCTCCCACCACATATGCAACTCCAAAGGGATCTTGTTCATGACTTCTATCGGCAAACTTGGACTCGTGCTCATTCTACACATTTATTAGGGTGATTAAGCAAAACTCCAGACTCATTTGACTCAAAGACAAGATTGACACTTTTTCCTCTTTTTTTCTTCAGATTAAAAATAAAATCCGGTTTTGAAAATACGGCCTTTTAGCACCTTCAAGACGAAGATTTTAAGGCTGTGTTGGCTAACTGGCGAAACCTTTGAAAAATGACCACAGGCGACTGTTATTGCAAAAGCAGCCCTCCGGCGCCCTTTTAGGGACATTCAGCTATTTTTGACCAGAATGACATCACCCTAATTATTTTCAAATTAAAGTAAATTTTTTGTTCTTTTGGGCTATTTTTGCAAAAAAGAAGTTGGACCCGATGGGGGTTGCCTACGTATCCCATATCCGGTGGGAATCAAACTGGCGTAGTTCGGGCAAATAAAACGGACTATTTTGAAAACCAAACTTTCTTCTTTTTTTTCATTTTTCAATTCGTTTTTCTCCTCTTTTTTTTTTTAAAAAAAATTCGGTAGAGTTTCGGTGCTATTTGGACACTGGTTTTTCTTAAAACAGGTGATTAACTCTCTTAACCTTCCACACTGCTATTTCTTTTCCAAACTCTCTCCTTTTATTCAAAAGTCGGTCAACATGCAAATCCGAAGCAAATAAATGCACAAGTAGCAAGTAAGATGCATCAGGATTGTTTTTTATTTCGGGTGCACCTGTCCTAGACAGACCCAACCCCTGTGTTGAGTCTCCAAAGTCAAAATGCACATGATGCAAACAAACGTTCCTACTTGGGATCTGGCATGAGGTATTGTTATACTAGGTTTAAAACCCTAGGTTTATTTGTTCTAGACCTGGCTTACCCGAGCGGACAACTCGAGTCGAGGGGGGGCTGCGTACCGGTAACCAAAAGATCATCCGGCTTTGCAACTTATCCGAACCTCGTTCTATGTGGGATACAACACTAACAGAAAAAAGTCACGACCAGCGTGCACTCCTCAAGAGAGAGAAGGGAGGGATTTCGTAACAGTTTATATATTCAGTTCAGATAATATCAAAGCGGTAAAAAGCAATATTTAGCACATTAGGCCCAATCATGTAATAAAACTAGATAATAAAAAAAGCCAACTATAACAATTATTCTAAGCTCGAATTCTTGAACCCTGAACCAGAGATTCTGGGTTCGATCCCCAGCAGAGTCGCCAGAGCTGTCACACCTCCTTTTTTACCTACACCCCCGGGAAGGGTGTATAAAGGAGTTTTTCCAATTAAAGGACAATCGAAATGGGATTTATTTATTTAAAGATTCAGAGTCGCCACCTGTGATAATTATGGTGTCCCAAGTCACCTGGTCAAACCCCGAATCGAGGAAAAGATTGACTCTGTTTAACAGTCTGCGAACCAGAAATCCGGGTAAGGAATTCTGTTAACCCGGGAGAAGGTGTTAGGCACTCCCGAGTTCCGTGGTTCTAGCACGGTTGCTCAACTATTGTAACTGGCCTATTTACTTGATTTTAATACATGTTTTAACTTATGTGCAATTTTAACTTTAAAACCGCTTTTATTTAGCTATTTTTTAGAAAGATTCAACGTCATCTAAAACACATCTTGGACCACATCACATAAATGCACCCGTGGTTTTTGACATATCTTAACATTGTTGAGATTTGGATTTGGGTCACATAAATGTGCACCCAAATTTAGGAAGATAAATTATTAAAATAACACGCCTAAAGCGACTACGCATTTTTAACTTTGCGAGGACCATGGAAAATTTGCTAAATGGCATGCCTCGAGTTCCGAAGATTAAATCAAAATTAATTAAACGAGGGCCATGCAATTGTCATTTTTGTTTGGCATGGCGCACCTCAATTCTAATTTAAAGGGTTATTCAAACTAAATTCGGAGGGCCATACACTATTTGTGTTGTCTAATATGGCACACCTCCATTTATCTAAGACTAAATTCTAACTATGATTGGGAGGGCTATGACTAAAAACAATGAGATCATAGTGGAAATTAACGGAATCTGAAATTGCGACCAAATGAGGTCTAGGATATATCAGGCCCAAAATTTAGCTGGGCTTAGAGGAAGGCCCAACGGTTCAATGAGATCACCGTGCACAAGGTGTCGGGCTCCGAATTTCATTTAAGCCCAATCGGCTATCCTAGCTCCCATGAAACACACTCAAGTCAAGTGTCACATGGGTTACGAATCGAACCCATGTAACAGCAAAAACCGACAAGGTTCAGAATGTGGTCCACAAGATAAGATTGCCAGTTAACCGAATACAACGAGGAGGAAAGTATTAACCAACGAAGCAGACAAAACTGAGATGGGCATAGAAATGAGAGTGTAAACAAAGAAAAAGGGGATTTCACATTTTGCAAATCATAAACTACTGTGAGTACTCAATACAATAAACTAAGGCTATCATTTGATTGAACATTTTTTGATATTTATTACACGGTTACTTACTCACAGATTAGGCTGGTTCAAACAAACCTTAACAGACATGCATTAGCAAATGTTTCTTTTAAACTCTTTCTTCATACTTTGAATTTTTATTCCAAATAAACCTAAACTGAAAACCAACTTATAAAGCAACTAGAGAATATTATGTTCATGCCCACATTCCACATACAGGACTCAGCTAAAAGTCATTTGACAAACTTAGTCTAACTTATTGCACTAATACAGGCTGGACTCAAAGAAGAAAGAGATGAACACACAGAGGGAACTCCAGCACTAGTTACGAAAATACTAGAAAAGAACTAACATGGTCTAATTCTCAATTACAAATCATTCTTTAACAAATACACTAATCATAACATTCAAAGCTACATGGTGATTATAAAACTGAAAGAAGAAGAGGTAAAATCTATCAACAACATCATATCCATCTCATTCTCAACTCATAATTCAAGTTACTCATCAAATGGCACCCATAAGGATCAAAATGTACCTGGGAAAAGAGAAGAAACAAAGAAGAAGTGAGTGTCAGTAGCTCAGCAACAGCAGTAGCAGAAAAATAGCCTTAGATTCACATGACCCAGTGTTGAAATTAACCCAGAAACCCAATGGAAGAATAACCCCCAACCAGCTTGAATCAAAACTTTCGACAACCAAACATCAATCCATTTTGAATATCAGAATAGGAATTTTTCAGAAATTAAGAAATCATTGAAGTTCAATGGAATAGTAGAATTTTGCCCTTTTGTATTTTTATGGATTCTTTTTGATCTTTGAATCTCTCTTCTGCCTCTTAGCTCTTTTGTCTGCCTTGAAAGACAAGAAATAATACCTTTATAGGCAAGAAAGTAGGGCAGCCTGAGCTTGCACTTTACCCCTTTTCTAATTTTTGTTTTAGCTTAGGTGCCCTTAGTTAAATTTTCAGAATTGAAGATAACCCCCCACCCCAGCTTCCTAGAAGCTTCCCTATTCAGTTACAACAATATTCCCTACCATAGAATCCCTAAACTACCCTCTACACCCCTGTTTTTTACTTCAGAAAACCAAACAAATATGGGTCTAATCAACCCAAGTCCATGTTGGCCTGAGTCTACAAATTCTAGGCTAATCCTTTTCTCTTGGGCCCAAATTCGACTCGGAACTTCACAGAAGGTTCGATGAAGAAGGAAAAGAAAGAAGCCAACCAGAGTCATTAGGCTCTATGAATTAAGGTTTCAAAGGCCTAAAACAAACGGGCGAATCAAATAAAATTAAAGATACTAATTAACCTAAAAAGAAATACATGCACAAATGATTGCAAGGACGGAAGAAAAATCGAAACACAAACAAAAGAAACAGAGGAAGAAGAGAAGGGAAATGCATGCAAAAATTAAAACTCAAAAGGTAAAGAACAAAATACCTAACCATGGCCTGGACCGTAAGAAATGCGAGAACCTTTGAACCTTCAAATTTTTCGGCCAAGTTTGACATTAATTATGTCTTCTTATCAAGAACACATGAATAAAGTCGAACTAGACTTAAATCCTTACTGGAATCCCGAATTCGAGGTTTTTGGGATTTTTAGGGCTTGACTTAGATTTAAGATTCGAGGAGCTCTAGGGTGATTTGAAGGCAGTGGTTTAGATAATCTGAACGAGAAAGGGACGGGGGTTTTAGGGTGTAAATTTGGGGCTAATTGGACGAGTTAGGGTTTAAACCACTCTCTTTGATGCAAGATTCGAGTGGCTGGGCTGGGATTCGAGAGTGGGGATTTGGAGATTTGGAAAGAGGCGAAGGAGGAGAATCGGTGATGTAAAATGGGGTCGATTGGAGTACCGCCGCCAGCGGAGACGATTTCCGGCAGGCGGTGTCACACCTCCTTTTTCCGCACCTGCGAGGATACAAGGGGTTTTTTCCAATTAAAGGACAATCGAAACGAGATTTATTTATTTATTTCAGAGTCGCCACTTGGGAGATTTAGGGTGTCCCAAGTCACCAATTTTAATCCCGAATCGAGGAAAAGAATGACTCCATATTACTGTCTGCGTACCAGAAATCCGGATAAGGAATCCTGTTAACCCGGGAGAAGGTGTTAGGCATTCCCGAGTTCCGTGGTTCTAGAACGGTCGCTCAACTGTCATATTCGGCTTATTTATCTGATTTTTATACAATTATGAACCGATGTGCCAATTTTAACTTTTTACCACTTTATTATTATTATTTTAAAAGAATGTGAACATCGCTTAAAATATGTCTTTGGACTGCGTCACATGAAATGCACCCACAATCCGGAACACATTTTATTTGATGTTTTGGGATTTGGATTTGGGTCGCATGAAATGCACACCCATGTTTAAGAAAGTAAATTATTAAACACGCGCCTAAAGAGACTATCGCGTTATTATTCTGGGAAGGCCGTGAAATTCGCTAAACGGCTCTCCCGAATTCTAAGTAATTAACACATATATTTTTGTGAGGGCCCCGCAATCTGTGTGTTTTATTTGGCGAGGCTCGTCTCGTTTTATTTAAAAGGATAAACCTATAGTGACTACATTTTTTCTATTAAGTTCATCTCTAAAATAAAAGAAAATCCCTCAATTAATTACATGTTGAAAAATACGTAACTTATTAGTTATTAGTTTACGGTTGATACAAATGGAAAATTGCAACGGAGTTTGTACAAAGAGCGATTGCTTTAGTTCTATATTCTATTATTTAATAACACTGGAATATGAGATTGACGCACAATAATATCAAAACAGATTAACTATTTTTCGATTAATTTAAACTAACATTATTAGATGAAGAAGCTAACATATGCAGCCTCATTACTCATTAATCAATCGACTACATTTTTATACAAAGAAAGGAAAATTGTATTCAAACACAAATCCAAACAGGAGGAATTCAACAGGAACAAAGCCTGATTAATATTTCATTTCGCTTCAAGCCGAAAGTGTACAAATGTGTACCTGGAAATGGCAGTACAAGAACAAAAGAAGGAGAAGTCAGCAGCAATAATAACACAGCAACAGCAGGTTCAGCAACACCGCAAACTAGTCACAACCAGTAGAATAACCCAGTAACAGATTGAAAACTTCAGCAATACCAAAGTGCAATCGTAGTCAAAGCAGAAGAGAGATGGATACAAGATGCAGTAGTTTACTGATTTTGAATAACACTCGAGAAAAGCAAACGGAAATTATTCAAGTGAAAGTTCAAATTGTCTTTCTCTTTTCAAAAACTTTACCACACTTCTTCAGATTTTCATAATGTATCACTCTCAAAATATTCTCCCCAAAAATCTCTCTAGAAAATAATCCTCCTAATAATCTCTAAAACCCCCTTTCCTATGTCAAGAATGACTCTTATTTATAGCAAGACAAGTCTTGAATCCCCAACCCGAAATTATTCCCCCAATGGCATGCTTTGTCCCCACTACTTAATGTTTTCTTTATTTTAAACCTTGTCCCCCATGCCTACATTAAATAAATACATCAACCCCAACCCATTACAATTTGTCCCCCATGGCTAACATAAACAAATGCAATATTCCCCTCCACTACATTATGTTTTGTCCCCCATTATGTTAAACAATTATATCAAACACCACCCCATTATATTTTGTCCCCCATGCCTACATAAATAATTATAATAATGATCAATTACCAAACTACCCCTCCGACCTTATTGCAATTACCATTTTACCCCTGAATGTAATGCAATTTACCAAACTACCCCCATCAGCTCTAAACAATCAATTAATCAAAACTTAACCAAAATATAGCCAAGATGACCAATTTCTCAACAATCTTCAACAACTCACATGAACACGATGAACAACACAACTCTAAATTAATGGAAATAAATTAACCATATCGGGAACCAATCCTGGTTAACTTAGACCAAAAATGAATGAGCAAAGAAACAACAAAATACATGATTCAAACTAAATCAACAAATCAAAAACATAAACTCACATTAAATTACCGGATTAACAATGAACTTCGAACAAAGATGAACATGAACTAAATCTATTTTTAACGACAAATATGACGGATTCAAACAATTCAAACAACATTAATAATTTCTAGAAAATACATAACAACATGAAACAAATTGAAGAAATAATCAATTAAATTTCAATTTGAATCTAACAAACATTAAACTAACAAATATTTACCTAAACAACAAAACAAACATGAAATAAACATGAAAAGCAACTAATTAAATTTTCATTTGAAATCTGAAAATTAATTTAACAAAGCACATGAACAAACTAAAAAATTAATTCAAATGATAGACATGAACAAAACAAACATTTGCCGATTTTAGATTCGAGAAATATCAAAACAAAATACGGACAAAATAAAACTCAAAAACTACAAACCGGATTGAACGAAATATGTACAGACTGTTTTGACGAACCTCGAATGGGAATAAATCTATCCGGACACGATTGTCGCACCAAGACTGCCCTAACGGATCTTGAACTCAAACGACGAACTCACCTTCCTTTTAAACTTGACGAACTCAAAACGACGCTCGACGACCTCGACCAAACGAAATGGTGGCTGCAGCATAGCTGAAACAAAATAAGCTGCTCGCGGGCAGCAGTGCGAGGAAGATACAATAGCCGCGACGACGATCTATGGCTGGACGCAGCAGTCGCTGACGACGGAGAAGCAGGCATGGATCTATGGCTGGACGCAGCAGCCGCTGACGACGGAGAAGCAGGCAGTAGCAGCAGCTACTGCTGAACGCGCTGGGCAATCCGTCGATGGAGGTAGGTTTTTCAAGGACTGGGGTCATTTGGTTGAAGGTAATGTAGAAGAAAACAGAAGGTGACGAGGTTGGAGAAGAAAACGCAGCAGCATCCATGGGTATCGAGCTTGTGCCCTTCAACACCACTTTGAACCATATTCGCTGCTGCTTTGCAGTTCCACTGTGTCGAGTGGGTTCATGTAGACGATGAAGCAGCAGCCGCAGTTCGTCGAGCTCAAACTCGATGAAAACGCAACTGGGTGTGTGCGTGTGTGTTTTGTTGTGTATGTGTGTGTGTGTGTGTGTGTGTATGTGTTGTCGATGGGGATCTTGGAGGTGGAGGGTTGAGGGCAGCCATGGCTGTGTAAAGATGGAGAAGAAGAAGCAAAGGTCGGGGGGGTGGGGACCATTTTGTGTTTTTTAGGGTTTTTTTTTTGTTTGTTTTGTTTTGTGCTGGACAAAATGAAGAAGGGATGTTGGGTTTTTGGGTTAATGGGGCGGACCGGGTCGACCCGGTTTGAAGTGGACCGGGTCATGGGGAAGATTGGGCAATTATTTGGGCCTATGGTTTGAAAATTGAAGAAGTGGCCCAATCCGATTTTTCTTTGTATTTTGCTCTCTTTTCTTCTTTTATTTTTCTAAAACTAAATTATAAAAATACTTAAATTATTATTAAGAACTAAATTAAGTTATAAAAGCGTAAATTAACTACCAATAACAATTAACGCACAATTAAGTAATAATTAAGCATAAAATTATATATTTGGACATTAAATGCTAAAAATGCAAAAGATGCCTATTTTTGTAATTTTCATTTTTTGTAAACAAACTTAATTACTAACAAATTGTAGAATTAAATCCTACATGCAAAATGCAACATATTTTTATATTTTTTTATTAATTTAACAAATAAACACGCACAGACAAATACAAATAATCATCCAAAAATGTCACAAAAATACTCAAAATTGCACACCAAGAAAAATCATTTTATTTTGAATTTTTTGGGAGTATTTCTCATATAGGGTAAAATCACGTGCTTACAGCTGCCCCTCTTTGCCCGAAGACACGAAGGGTTTTCGCGCAAAGATAAAGCGAGCGATTTTCGTCCATCCGAATACTCCGTGTGAAACATTTTTTGAAAAATATTTAACCGAACCTTTGCTTCAAAGGTTTCCTACATATCCCTGGCTAAAGGGGAATCAGGTTAATGTAGTTCGAGAAGTTTTGGTAGCTGGGACTACCGTGGGACTGCAATGTTACTGCTGTTGCATGCTGTTATCACTGCTTACCGATCTCCTTGTTACACCGTGCTTAAAGAAAACAAGAAGCTAGGCTAGACTGAAACTTGTTCTTGTTGCCTTGCTTTCTTGTCGGCTTGTGTTTCCTCCGGTGCTTTTCTTCCGAGACTTCTGGCCTTTTGCTTTTCTGAATACTAGTTTTCATCATTTTGCTCGGTCCGCTGGGGACATGGCTTTCTTCATTAATCTTTTCGGTGGTTCCTTTAGGGGGTACGGCTCTCTTCATCAGATTTGTTATGCTGGGCATGATTTAATGTTCACAAGCCGCTTCTTTCAAGACGCGTCTTTTCTTCCCTTTGACTCATGCGCCTGAATTTGTGCTGGGACCTCCTGTTGCAACCTTCTATTTCCCGGTTCTGGGGATTTTATTGTTTACTGTTGGGGATTCCTGTTGTAACCCTCTGTTTTATTGTCTTCTGACTCGATCTCGAAATGTATGACTCTGTTCTATGGGCGGGCTCCCAACTTCAACACTTGTAACGAAAAGACTGAAATGTATGCCTCTATTCTATGGGCGGGCTCCCAACTTCAACGCTTGAAATGTATGCCTCTGTTCTATGGGCGGGCTCCCAACTTCAACACTTGAAATGAAAAGACTGAAATGTATTCCTCTCGTTATGTAGGTGGGCGCCTGACATGAAATGTAAAGACTGAAAAGTATTTCTCTCGTTATGTAGGTGGGCGCCTGACATGAAATGTAAAGACTGAAATGTATTCCTCTCGTTATGTAGGTGGGCGCCTGACATGAAATGTAAAGACTGAAATGTATTCCTCTCGTTATGTAGGTGGGCGCCTGACATGAAATGTAAAGACTGAAATGTATTCCTCTCGTTATGTAGGTGGGCGCCTGACATGAAATGTAAAGACTGAAATGTATTCCTCTCGTTATGTAGGTGGGCGCCTGACATGAAATGTAAAGACTGAAATGTATTCCTCTCGTTATGTAGGTGGGCGCCTGACATGAAATGTAAAGACTAAAATGTATTCCTCTCGTTATGTAGGTGGGTGCCTGACATGAAATGTAAAGACTGAAATGTATTCCTCTCGTTATGTAGGTGGGCGCCTGACATGAAATGTAAAGACTGAAAAGTATTCCTCTCGTTATGTAGGTGGGCGCCTGACATGAAATTTAAAGACTGAAAAGTATTCCTCTCGTTATGTAGGTGGGCGCCTGACATGAAATGTAAAGACTGAAATGTATTCCTCTCGTTATGTAGGTGGGCGCCTGACATGAAATGTAAAGACTGAAATAGTATTCCTCTCGTTATGTAGGTGGGCGCCTGACATGAAATGTAAAGACTGAAAAGTATTCCTCTCGTTATGTAGGTGGGCGCCTGACATGAAATTTAAAGACTGAAAAGTATTCCTCTCGTTATGTAGGTGGGCGCCTAACATGAAATTTAAAGACTGAAATGTATTCCTCTCGTTATTACAGGTGGGCGCCTAACATGAAATTTAAAGACTGAAATGTATTCCTCTCGTTATTACAGGTGGGCGCCTAATATGAAATTTAAAGACTGAAAAGTATTCCTCTCGTTATTACAGGTGGGCGCCTAACATGAAATTTAAAGATTGAAATGTATTCCTCTCGTTATTACAGGTGGGCACCTAACATGAAATTTAAAGACTGAAATGTATTCCTCTCGTTATTACAGGTGGGCACCTAACATGAAATTTAAAGACTGAAATGTATTCCTCTCGTTATTACAGGTGGGCGCCTAACATGAAATTTAAAGACTGAAATGTATTCCTCTCGTTATTACAGGTGGGCGCCTATTTAAACTAAGACATGAAAATATTCCTCTCATTATTACAGGTGGGCGCCTATTTAAACTAAGACATGAAAATTATACCTCTCATTATTACAGGTGGGCGCCTATTTAAACTAATACATGAAAATTATTCCTCTCATTATTACAGGTGGGCGCCTATTTAAACTAAGACATGAAAATTATTCCTCTCATTATTACAGGTGGGCGCCTATTTAAACTAAGACTGAAAATATTTCTCTCATTATTACAGGTGGGCGCCTATTTAAACTAAGACTGAAAATATTCCTCTCATTATTACAGGTGGGCGCCTATTTAAACTAAGACTGAAACTATTCCTCTCGTTATTACAGGTGGGCGCCTATTTAAACTAAGACATGAAAAATATTCCTCTCATTATTACAGGTGGGCGCCTATTTAAACTACTTTGAAAATAAAATGTCATTCCCTTCTTTAGGTTGGCGAGATTTAAAAAACTTTTAAAAATAGAACGCCTTTCCTCTTTTCAGGCGGGCTCCTGATTTCAACAAGAACTTAGGAGGAAATGCCTCTCCTATGGGCAAAAACTTACTTAGGAGGAAATGCGTCTCCTTTTGGCAAAACTAGACTTAGGAAGTGCGTCTCCTATTGGTAAAACTAGACTTAGGAAGTGCGTCTCCTATTTATAAAACTAGACTTAGGAAGTGCGTCTCCTAGTGGAAAAGACGTGGAATGTATTCCCTTGTTACACACGTGGGCGCCTAAAATATGAAATGAACAGTCAAAAAAGTATTCCTCTCGTTATTCAGGTGGGCGCCTTTCTTTAACAACAACTTTGAAAACATATCCTGTTTGAGGGCGGATGAACCCGACATATCCTATTCGAGGGCGGATGAACCCGACATATCCTATTCGAGGGCGGATGAACCCGACATATCCTATTCGAGGGCGGATGAACCCGACATATCCTATTCGAGGGCGGATGAACCCGACATATCCTATTCGAGGGCAGATGAACCCGACATATCCTATTCGAGGGCGGATGAACCCGACATATCCTATTCGAGGGCAGATGAACCCGACATATCCTTAAAACTTGAAAATGTCTTACCTCGAAATCTTGTTGGGGATTATTTTGCTGGGGATGAATTTTCCATATCCTATTCGAGGGCGGATGAACCCGACATATCCTATTCGAGGGCGGATGAACCCGACATATCCTATTCGAGGGCGGATGAACCCGACATATCCTATTCGAGGGCGGATGAACCCGACATATCCTATTCGAGGGCGGATGAACCCGACATATCCTATTCGAGGGCGGATGAACCCGACATATCCTATTCGAGGGCGGATGAACCCGACATATCCTATTCGAGGGCGGATGAACCCGACATATCCTATTCGAGGGCGGATGAACCCGACATATCCTATTCGAGGGCGGATGAACCCGACATATCCTATTCGAGGGCGGATGAACCCGACATATCCTATTCGAGGGCGGATGAACCCGACATATCCTATTCGAGGGCGGATGAACCCGACATATCCTATTCGAGGGCGGATGAACCCGACATATCCTATTCGAGGGCGGATGAACCCGACATATCCTATTCGAGGGCGGATGAACCCGACGTATCCTATTCGGGGGCGGATGAACCCGACATATCCTATTCGAGGGCGGATGGACCCGACATATCCTATTCGAGGGCGGATGGACCCGACATATCCTATTCGAGGGCGGATGGACCCGACATATCCTATTCGAGGGCGGATGGACCCGACATATCCTATTCGAGGGCGGATGGACCCGACATATCCTATTCGAGGGCGGATGAACCCGACATATCCTATTCGAGGGCGGATGAACCCGACATATCCTATTCGAGGGCGGATGAACCCGACATATCCTATTCGAGGGCGGATGAACCCGACGTATCCTATTCGAGGGCGGATGAACCCGACGTATCCTATTCGAGGGCGGATGAACCCGACATATCCTAATCGAGGGCAGATGAACCCGACATATCCTATTCGAGGGCGGATGAACCCGACATATCCTATTCGAGAGCGGATGAACCCAACATATCCTATTCGAGGGCGGATGAACCCGATATATCCTATTCGAGGGCGGATGAACCCGACATATCCTATTCGGGGGCGGATGAACCCGACGTATCCTATTGGAGGGCGGATGAACCCGACGTATCCTATTCGAGGGCGGATGAACCCGACGTATCCTATTCGAGGGCGGATGAACCCGACATATCCTATTCGAGGGCGGATGAACCCGACGTATCCTATTCGAGGGCGGATGAACCCGACGTATCCTACACGAGGGCGGATGAACCCGACATATCATATTCGAGGGAGGATGAACCCGATATATCCTATTCGAGGGTGGATGAACCCGACGTATCCTATTCGAGGGCGGATAAACCCAACGTATCCTATTCGAGGGCGGATGAACCCGATGTATCCTATTTGAGGGCGGATGAACCCGACATATCCTATTCGAGGGGGGATGAACCCGACATATCCTATTCGAGGGCGGATGAACCCGACATATCCTATTCGAGGGCGGATGAACCCGACATATCCTACTCGAGGGCGGATGAACCCGACATATCCTATTCGAGGGCGGATGAACCCGACGTATCCTATTCGAGGGCGGATGAACCCGACATATCCTATTTGAGGGCGGATGAACCCGACATATCCTATTCGAGGGCGGATGAACCCGACATATCCTATTCGAGGGCGGATGAACCCGACATATCCTATTCGAGGGCGGATGAACCCGACATATCTTATTCGAGGGCGGATGAACCCGACATATCCTATTCGAGGGCGGATGAACCCGACATATCCTATTCGAGGGCGTATGAACCCGACATATCCTATTCGAGGGCGGATGAACCCGACATATCCTATTCGAGGGCGGATGAACCCGACATATCCTATCGAGGGCGGATGAACCCGACATATCCTATTCGAGGGCGGATGAACCCGACATATCCTATTCGAGGGCGGATGAACCCGACATATCCTATTCGAGGGCGGATGAACCCGACATATCCTATTCGAGGGCGGATGAACCCGACATATCCTATTCGAGGGCGGATGAACCCGACATATCCTATTCGAGGGCGGATGAACCCGACATATCCTATTCGAGGGCGGATGAACCCGACATATCCTATTCGAGGGCGGATGAACCCGACATATCCTATTCGAGGGCGGATGAACCCGACATATCCTATTCGAGGGCGGATGAACCCGACATATCCTATTCGAGGGCGGATGAACCCGACATATCCTATTCGAGGGCGGATGAACCCGACATATCCTATTCGAGGGCGGATGAACCCGACATATCCTATTCGAGGGCGGATGAACCCGACATATCCTATTCGAGGGCGGATGAACCCGACATATCCTATTCGAGGGCGGATGAACCCGACATATCCTATTCGAGGGCGGATGAACCCGACATATCCTATTCGAGGGCGGATGAACCCGACATATCCTATTCGAGGGCGGATGAACCCGACATATCCTATTCGAGGGCGGATGAACCCGACATATCCTATTCGAGGGCGGATGAACCCGACATATCCTATTCGAGGGCGGATGAACCCGACATATCCTATTCGAGGGCGGATGAACCCGACATATCCTATTCGAGGGCGGATGAACCCGACATATCCTATTCGAGGGCGGATGAACCCGACATATCCTATTCGAGGGCGGATGAACCCGACATATCCTATTCGAGGGCGGATGAACCCGACATATCCTATTCGAGGGCGGATGAACCCGACATATCCTATTCGAGGGCGGATGAACCCGACATATCCTATTCGAGGGCGGATGAACCCGACATATCCTATTCGAGGGCGGATGAACCCGACATATCCTATTCGAGGGCGGATGAACCCGACATATCCTATTCGAGGGCGGATGAACCCGACATATCCTATTCGAGGGCGGATGAACCCGACATATCCTATTCGAGGGCGGATGAACCCGACATATCCTATTCGAGGGCGGATGAACCCGACATATCCTATTCGAGGGCGGATGAACCCGACATATCCTATTCGAGGGCGGATGAACCCGACATATCCTATTCGAGGGCGGATGAACCCGACATATCCTATTCGAGGGCGGATGAACCCGACATATCCTATTCGAGGGCGGATGAACCCGACATATCCTATTCGAGGGCGGATGAACCCGACATATCCTATTCGAGGGCGGATGAACCCGACATATCCTATTCGAGGGCGGATGAACCCGACATATCCTATTCGAGGGCGGATGAACCCGACATATCCTATTCGAGGGCGGATGAACCCGACATATCCTATTCGAGGGCGGATGAACCCGACATATCCTATTCGAGGGCGGATGAACCCGACATATCCTATTCGAGGGCGGATGAACCCGACATATCCTATTCGAGGGCGGATGAACCCGACATATCCTATTCGAGGGCGGATGAACCCGACATATCCTATTCGAGGGCGGATGAACCCGACATATCCTATTCGAGGGCGGATGAACCCGACATATCTTATTCGGGGGCGAATGAACCCGACATATCCTATTTGAGGGCGGATGAACCCGACGTATCCTATTCGAGGGCGGATGAACCCGACATATCCTATTCGAGGGCGGATGAACCCGACGTATCCTATTCGAGGGCGGATGAACCCGACATATCCTATTCGAGGGCGGATGAACCCGACATATCCTATTCGAGGGCGGATGAACCCGACATATCCTACTCGAGGGCGGATGAACCCGACATATCCTATTCGAGGGCGGATGAACCCGACGTATCCTATTCGAGGGCGGATGAACCCGACATATCCTATTTGAGGGCGGATGAACCCGACATATCCTATTCGAGGGCGGATGAACCCGACATATCCTATTCGAGGGCGGATGAACCCGACATATCCTATTCGAGGGCGGATGAACCCGACATATCTTATTCGAGGGCGGATGAACCCGACATATCCTATTCGAGGGCGGATGAACCCGACATATCCTATTCGAGGGCGGATGAACCCAACATATCCTATTCGAGGGCGGATGAACCCGACATATCCTATTCGAGGGCGGATGAACCCGACATATCCTATTCGAGGGCGGATGAACCCGACATATCCTATTCGAGGGCGGATGAACCCGACATATCCTATTCGAGGGCGGATGAACCCGACATATCCTATTCGAGGGCGGATGAACCCGACATATCCTATTCGAGGGCGGATGAACCCGACATATCCTATTCGAGGGCGGATGAACCCGACATATCCTATTCGAGGGCGGATGAACCCGACATATCCTATTCGAGGGCGGATGAACCCGACATATCCTATTCGAGGGCGGATGAACCCGACATATCCTATTCGAGGGCGGATGAACCCGACATATCCTATTCGAGGGCGGATGAACCCGACATATCCTATTCGAGGGCGGATGAACCCGACATATCCTATTCGAGGGCGGATGAACCCGACATATCCTATTCGAGGGCGGATGAACCCGACATATCCTATTCGAGGGCGGATGAACCCGACATATCCTATTCGAGGGCGGATGAACCCGACATATCCTATTCGAGGGCGGATGAACCCGACATATCCTATTCGAGGGCGGATGAACCCGACATATCCTATTCGAGGGCGGATGAACCCGACATATCCTATTCGAGGGCGGATGAACCCGACATATCCTATTCGAGGGCGGATGAACCCGACGTATCCTACTCGAGGGCGGATGAACCCGACATATCCTATTCGAGGGAGGATGAACCCGATATATCCTATTCGAGGGTGGATGAACCCGACGTATCCTATTCGAGGGCGGATAAACCCGACGTATCCTATTCGAGGGCGGATGAACCCGATGTATCCTATTTGAGGGCGGATGAACCCGACATATCCTATTCGAGGGGGGATGAACCCGACATATCCTATTCGAGGGCGGATGAACCCGACATATCCTATTCGAGGGCGGATGAACCCGACATATCCTACTCGAGGGCGGATGAACCCGACATATCTTATTCGGGGGCGAATGAACCCGACATATCCTATTTGAGGGCGGATGAACCCGACGTATCCTATTCGAGGGCGGATGAACCCGACATATCCTACTCGAGGGCGGATGGACCCGACATATCCTATTCAAGGGCGGATGAACCCGACATATCCTATTCGAGGGCGGATGAACCCGACATATCCTATTCGAGGGAGGATGAACCCGACGTATCCTATTCGAGGGTGGATGAACCCGACGTATCCTATTCGATGGCGGATAAACACGACGTATCCTATTCGAGGGCGGATGAACCCGACGTATCCTATTCGAGGGCGGATGAACCCGACATATCCTATTCGAGGGCGGATGAACCCGACATATCCTATTCGAGGGCGGATGAACCCGACGTATCCTATTCGAGGGCGGATGAACCCGACGTATCCTATTCGAGGGCGGATGAACCCGACGTATCCTATTCGAGGGCGGATGAACCCGACGTATCCTATTCGAGGGCGGATGAACCCGACATATCCTATTCGAGGGCGGATGAACCCGACATATCCTACTCGAGGGAGGATGAACCCGACATATCCTATTCGAGGGCGGATGAACCCGACATATCCTATTTGAGGGCGGATGAACCCGACATATCCTATTCGAGGGCGGATGAACCCAACATATCCTATTCGAGGGCGGATGAACCCGACATATCCTATTCGAGGGAGGATGAACCCGACGTATCCTATTCGAGGGTGGATGAACCCGACGTATCCTATTCGATGGCGGATAAACACGACGTATCCTATTCGAGGGCGGATGAACCCGACGTATCCTATTCGAGGGCGGATGAACCCGACATATCCTATTCGAGGGCGGATGAACCCGACATATCCTATTCGAGGGCGGATGAACCCGACGTATCCTATTCGAGGGCGGATGAACCCGACGTATCCTATTCGAGGGCGGATGAACCCGACGTATCCTATTCGAGGGCGGATGAACCCGACGTATCCTATTCGAGGGCGGATGAACCCGACGTATCCTATTCGAGGGCGGATGAACCCGACATATCCTATTCGAGGGCGGATGAACCCGACATATCCTATTCGAGGGCAGATGAATCCAACATATCCTATTCGAGGGCGGATGAACCCGACATATCCTATTCGGGGGCGGATGAACCCAACATATCCTATTCGAGGGCGGATGAACCCGACATATCCTATTCGAGGGCGGATGAACCCGACATATCCTATTCGAGGGCGGATGAACCCGACATATCCTACTCGAGGGCGGATGAACCCGACATATCTTATTCGGGGGCGAATGAACCCGACATATCCTATTTGAGGGCGGATGAACCCGACGTATCCTATTCGAGGGCGGATGAACCCGACATATCCTATTCGAGGGCGGATGAACCCGACATATACTATTCGAGGGCGGATGAACCCGACGTATCCTATTCGAGGGCGGATGAGCCCGACATATCCTATTCGAGGGCGGATGAACCCGACATATCCTATTCGAGGGCGGATGAACCCGACATATCCTATTCGGGGGCGGATGAACCCGACATATCCTATTCGAGGGCGGATGAACCCGACATATCCTATTCGGGGGCGGATGAACCCGACATATCCTATTCGGGGGCGGATGAACCCGACATATCCTATTCGAGGGCGGATGAACCCGACATATCCTACTCGAGGGCGGATGAACCCGACATATCCTACTCGAGGGCGGATGAACCCGACATATCCTACTCGAGGGCGGATGGACCCGACATATCCTATTCAAGGGCGGATGAACCCGACATATCCTATTCGAGGGCGGATGAACCCGACATATCCTATTCGAGGGAGGATGAACCCGACGTATCCTATTCGAGGGTGGATGAACCCGACGTATCCTATTCGATGGCGGATAAACACGACGTATCCTATTCGAGGGCGGATGAACCCGACGTATCCTATTCGAGGGCGGATGAACCCGACATATCCTATTCGAGGGCGGATGAACCCGACATATCCTATTCGAGGGCGGATGAACCCGACGTATCCTATTCGAGGGCGGATGAACCCGACGTATCCTATTCGAGGGCGGATGAACCCGACGTATCCTATTCGAGGGCGGATGAACCCGACGTATCCTATTCGAGGGCGGATGAACCCGACATATCCTATTCGAGGGCGGATGAACCCGACATATCCTACTCGAGGGAGGATGAACCTGACATATCCTATTCGAGGGCGGATGAACCCGACATATCCTATTTAAGGGCGGATGAACCCGACATATCCTATTCGAGGGCGGATGAACCCGACATATCCTATTCGAGGGAGGATGAACCCGACGTATCCTATTCGAGGGTGGATGAACCCGACGTATCCTATTCGATGGCGGATAAACACGACGTATCCTATTCGAGGGCGGATGAACCCGACGTATCCTATTCGAGGGCGGATGAACCCGACATATCCTATTCGAGGGAGGATGAACCCGACATATCCTATTCGAGGGCGGATGAACCCGACATATCCTATTCGAGGGCGGATGAACCCGACATATCCTATTCGAGGGCGGATGAACCCGACATATCCTATTCGAGGGCGGATGAACCCGACGTATCCTATTCGAGGGCGGATGAACCCGACGTATCCTATTCGAGGGCGGATGAACCCGACATATCCTATTCGAGGGCGGATGAACCCGACATATCCTATTCGAGGGCGGATGAACCCGACATATCCTATTCGAGGGCGGATGAACCCGACATATCATATTCGAGGGCGGATGAACCCGACATATCCTATTCGAGGGCGGATGAACCCGACATATCCTATTCGGGGGCGGATGAACCCAACATATCCTATTCGAGGGCGGATGAACCCGACATATTCTATTCGAGGGCGGATGAACCCGACATATCCTATCGAGGGCGGATGAACCCGACATATCCTATTCGAGGGCGGATGAACCCGACGTATCCTATTCGAGGGCGGATGAACCCGACATATCCTATTCGAGGGCGGATGAACCCGACATATCCTACTCGAGGGCGGATGAACCCTACATATCCTACTCGAGGGCGGATGAACCCGACGTATCCTATTCGAGGGCGGATGAACCCAACGTATCCTATTCGAGGGCGGATGAACCCGACGTATCCTATTCGAGGGCGGATGAACCCGACATATCCTATTCGAGGGCGGATGAACCCGACGTATCCTATTCGAGGGCGGATGAACCCGACATATCCTATTCGAGGGCGGATGAACCCGACATATCCTATTCGAGGGCGGATGAACCCGACATATCCTATTCGAGGGCGGATGAACCCGACATATCCTATTCGGGGGCGGATGAACCCAACATATCCTATTCGAGGGCGGATGAACCCGACATATCCTATTCAAGGGCGGATGAACCCGACATATCCTATTCGAGGGCGGATGAACCCGACATATCCTATTCGAGGGCGGATGAACCCGACATATCCTATTCGAGGGCGGATGGACCCGACATATCCTATTCGAGGGCGGATGGACCCGACATATCCTATTCGAGGGCGGATGAACCCGACATATCCTATTCGAGGGCGGATGAACCCGACGTATCCAATTCGAGTGCGGATGAACCCGACGTATCCTATTCGAGGGCGGATGAACCCGACGTATCCTATTCGAGGGCGGATGAACCCGACATATCCTATTCGAGGGCGGATCAACCCGACATATCCTATTCGAGGGCGGATGAACCCGACGTATCCTATTCGGGGGCGGATGAACCCGACGTATCCTATTCGAGGGCGGATGAACCCGACGTATCCTATTCGAGGGCGGATGAACCCGACGTATCCTATTCGAGGGCGGATGAACCCGACATATCCTATTCGAGGGCGGATGAACCCGACATATCCTATTCGAGGGCAGATGAATCCAACATATCCTATTCGAGGGCGGATGAACCCGACATATCCTATTCGGGGGCGGATGAACCCAACATATCCTATTCGAGGGCGGATGAACCCGACATATCCTATTCGAGGGCGGATGAACCCGACATATCCTATTCGAGGGCGGATGAACCCGACATATCCTATTCGAGGGCGGATGAACCCGACATATCCTATTCGAGGGCGGATGAACCCGACATATCCTATTCGAGGGCGGATGAACCCGACATATCCTATTCGAGGGCGGATGAACCCGACATATCCTATTCGAGGGCGGATGAACCCGACATATCCTATTCGAGGGCGGATGAACCCGACATATCCTATTCGAGGGCGGATGAACCCGACATATCCTATTCGAGGGCGGATGAACCCGACATATCCTATTCGAGGGCGGATGAACCCGACATATCCTATTCGAGGGCGGATGAACCCGACATATCCTATTCGAGGGCGGATGAACCCGACATATCCTATTCGAGGGCGGATGAACCCGACATATCCTATTCGAGGGCGGATGAACCCGACATATCCTATTCGAGGGCGGATGAACCCGACATATCCTATTCGAGGGCGGATGAACCCGACATATCCTATTCGAGGGCGGATGAACCCGACATATCCTATTCGAGGGCGGATGAACCCGACATATCCTATTCGAGGGCGGATGAACCCGACATATCCTATTCGAGGGCGGATGAACCCGACATATCCTATTCGAGGGCGGATGAACCCGACATATCCTATTCGAGGGCGGATGAACCCGACATATCCTATTCGAGGGCGGATGAACCCGACGTATCCTATTCGAGGGCGGATGAACCCGACGTATCCTATTCGAGGGCGGATGAACCCGGACGTATCCTATTCGAGGGCGGATGAACCCGACGTATCCTATTCGAGGGCGGATGAACCCGACGTATCCTATTCGAGGGCGGATGAACCCGACGTATCCTATTCGAGGGCGGATAAACCCGACGTATCCTATTCGAGGGCGGATGAACCCGACGTATCCTATTCGAGGGCGGATGAACCCGACATATCCTATTCGAGGGAGGATGAACCCGACATATCCTATTCGAGGGCGGATGAACCCGACATATCCTATTCGAGGGCAGATGAACCCGACATATCCTATTCGAGGGCGGATGAACCCGACGTATCCTATTCGAGGGCGGATGAACCCGACGTATCCTATTCGAGGGCGGATGAACCCGACATATCCTATTCGAGGGCGGATGAACCCGACATATCCTATTCGAGGGCGGATGAACCCGACGATATCCTATTCGAGGGCGGATGAACCCGACATATCCTACTCGAGGGCGGATGAACCCTACATATCCTACTCGAGGGCGGATGAACCCGACGTATCCTATTCGAGGGCGGATGAACCCAACGTATCCTATTCGAGGGCGGATGAACCCGACGTATCCTATTCGAGGGCGGATGAACCCGACATATCCTATTCGAGGGCGGATGAACCCGACATATCCTATTCGAGGGCGGATGAACCCGACATATCCTATTCGAGGGCGGATGAACCCGACATATCCTATTCGAGGGCGGATGAACCCGACATATCCTATTCGAGGGCGGATGAACCCGACATATCCTATTCGAGGGCGGATGAACCCAACATTTCCTATTCGAGGGCGGATGAACCCGACATATCCTACTCGAGGGCGGATGAACCCGACATATCCTATTCAGGGCGGATGAACCCGACGTATCCTATTCGAGGGCGGAATGAACCCGACGTATCCTATTCGAGGGCGGATGAACCCGACGTATCCTATTCGAGGGCGGATGAACAAGACATATCCTATTCGAGGGCGGATGAACCCGACATATCCTACTCGAGGGCAGATGAACCCGACATATCCTATTCGGGGGCGGATGAACCCAACATTTCCTATTCGAGGGCGGATGAACCCGACATATCCTACTCGAGGGCGGATGAACCCGACATATCCTATTCAGGGCGGATGAACCCGACGTATCCTATTCGAGGGCGGATGAACCCGACGTATCCTATTCGAGGGCGGATGAACCCGACGTATCCTATTCGAGGGCGGATGAACAAGACATATCCTATTCGAGGGCGGATGAACCCGACATATCCTATCGAGGGCGGATGAACCCGACGTATCCTATTCGAGGGCGGATGAACCCGACGTATCCTATTCGAGGGCGGATGAACCCGGACATATCCTATTCGAGGGCGGATGAACCCGACATATCCTACTCGAGGGCGGATGAACCCTACATATCCTACTCGAGGGCGGATGAACCCGACGTATCCTATTCGAGGGCGGATGAACCCAACGTATCCTATTCGAGGGCGGATGAACCCGACGTATCCTATTCGAGGGCGGATGAACCCGACATATCCTATTCGAGGGCGGATGAACCCGACGTATCCTATTCGAGGGCGGATGAACCCGACATATCCTATTCGAGGGCGGATGAACCCGACATATCCTATTCGAGGGCGGATGAACCCGACATATCCTATTCGAGGGCGGATGAACCCGAAATATCCTATTCGAGGGCGGATGAACCCGACATATCCTATTCGAGGGCGGATGAACCCGACATATCCTATTCGAGGGCGGATGAACCCGACATATCCTATTCGAGGGCGGATGAACCCGACATATCCTACTCGAGGGCGGATGAACCCGACATATCCTATTCAGGGCGGATGAACCCGACGTATCCTATTCGAGGGCGGATGAACCCGACGTATCCTATTCGAGGGCGGATGAACCCGACGTATCCTATTCGAGGGCGGATGAACAAGACATATCCTATTCGAGGGCGGATGAACCCGACATATCCTACTCGAGGGCGGATGAACCCTACATATCCTACTCGAGGGCGGATGAACCCGACGTATCCTATTCGAGGGCGGATGAACCCAACGTATCCTATTCGAGGGCGGATGAACCCGACGTATCCTATTCGAGGGCGGATGAACCCGACATATCCTATTCGAGGGCGGATGAACCCGACATATCCTATTCGAGGGCGGATGAACCCGACATATCCTATTCGAGGGCGGATGAACCCGATATATCCTATTCGAGGGTGGATGAACCCGACATATCCTATTCGAGGGCGGATGAACCCGACATATCCTATTCGAGGGCGGATGAACCCGACATATCCTATTCGAGGGCGGATGAACCCGACATATCCTATTCGAGGGCGGATGAACCCGATATATCCTATTCGAGGGTGGATGAACCCGACATATCCTATTCGGGGGCGGATGAACCCGACGTATCCTATTGGAGGGCGGATGAACCCGACGTATCCTATTCGAGGGCGGATGAACCCGACGTATCCTATTCGAGGGCGGATGAACCCGACGTATCCTACTCGAGGGCGGATGAACCCGACGTATCCTATTCGAGGGCAGATGAACCCGACGTATCCTATTCAAGGGAGGATGAACCCGACGTATCCTATTCGAGGGTGGATGAACCCGACGTATCCTATTCGAGGGCGGATCAACCCGACATATCCTATTCGAGGGCGGATGAACCCGACATATCCTATTCGAGGGCGGATGAACCCGACATATCCTATTCGAGGGCGGATGAACCCGATATATCCTATTCGAGGGTGGATGAACCCGACATATCCTATTCGGGGGCGGATGAACCCGAACGTATCCTATTCGATGGCGGATGAACCCGACATATCCTATTCGGGGGCGGATGAACCCAACATATCCTATTCGAGTGCGGATGAACCCGACATATCCTATTCGAGGGCGGATGAACCCGACATATCCTATTCGAGGGCGGATGAACCCGACATATCCTATTCGAGGGCGGATGAACCCGACATATCCTATTCGAGGGCGGATGAACCCGATATATCCTATTCGAGGGTGGATGAACCCGACATATCCTATTCGGGGGCGGATGAACCCGACGTATCCTATTCGAGGGCGGATGAACCCGACATATCCTATTCGAGGGCGGATGAACCCGACATATCCTATTCGAGGGCGGATGAACCCGACATATCCTATTCGAGGGCGGATGAACCCGACATATCCTATTCGAGGGCGGATGAACCCGACATATCCTATTCGAGGGCGGATGAACCCGACATATCCTATTCGAGGGCGGATGAACCCGACATATCCTATTCGAGGGCGGATGAACCCGACATATCCTATTCGAGGGCGGATGAACCCGACATATCCTATTCGAGGGCGGATGAACCCGACATATCCTATTCGAGGGCGGATGAACCCGACATATCCTATTCGAGGGCGGATGAACCCGACATATCCTATTCGAGGGCGGATGAACCCGACATATCCTATTCGAGGGCGGATGAACCCGACATATCCTATTCGAGGGCGGATGAACCCGACATATCCTATTCGAGGGCGGATGAACCCGACATATCCTATTCGAGGGCGGATGAACCCGACATATCCTATTCGAGGGCGGATGAACCCGACATATCCTATTCGAGGGCGGATGAACCCGACATATCCTATTCGAGGGCGGATGAACCCGACATATCCTATTCGAGGGCGGATGAACCCGACATATCCTATTCGAGGGCGGATGAACCCGACATATCCTATTCGAGGGCGGATGAACCCGACATATCCTATTCGAGGGCGGATGAACCCGACATATCCTATTCGAGGGCGGATGAACCCGACATATCCTATTCGAGGGCGGATGAACCCGACATATCCTATTCGAGGGCGGATGAACCCGACATATCCTATTCGAGGGCGGATGAACCCGACATATCCTATTCGAGGGCGGATGAACCCGACATATCCTATTCGAGGGCGGATGAACCCGACATATCCTATTCGAGGGCGGATGAACCCGACATATCCTATTCGAGGGCGGATGAACCCGACATATCCTATTCGAGGGCGGATGAACCCGACATATCCTATTCGAGGGCGGATGAACCCGACATATCCTATTCGAGGGCGGATGAACCCGACATATCCTATTCGAGGGCGGATGAACCCGACATATCCTATTCGAGGGCGGATGAACCCGACATATCCTATTCGAGGGCGGATGAACCCGACATATCCTATTCGAGGGCGGATGAACCCGACATATCCTATTCGAGGGCGGATGAACCCGACATATCTTATTCGAGGGCGGATGAACCCGACATATCCTACTCGAGGGCGGATGAACCCTACATATCCTACTCGAGGGCGGATGAACCCGACGTATCCTATTCGAGGGCGGATGAACCCAACGTATCCTATTCGAGGGCGGATGAACCCGACGTATCCTATTCGAGGGCGGATGAACCCGACATATCCTATTCGAGGGCGGATGAACCCGACGTATCCTATTCGATGGCGGATGAACCCGACATATCCTATTCGAGGGCGGATAAACCCGACATATCCTATTCGAGGGCGGATGAACCCGACATATCCTATTCGAGGGCGGATGAACCCGACATATCCTATTCGAGGGCGGATGAACCCGACATATCCTATTCGAGGGCGGATGAACCCGACATATCCTATTCGAGGGCGGATGAACCCGACATATCCTATTCGAGGGCGGATGAACCCGACATATCCTATTCGAGGGCGGATGGACCCGACATATCCTATTCGAGGGCGGATGAACCCGACATATCCTATTCGAGGGCGGATGAACCCGACGTATCCTATTCGAGTGCGGATGAACCCGACGTATCCTATTCGAGGGCGGATGAACCCGACATATCCTATTCGTGGGCGGATGAACCCGACATATCCTATTCGAGGGCGGATGAACCCGACATATCCTATTCGAGGGCGGATGAACCCGACATATCCTATTCGAGGGCGGACGGACCCGACATATCCTATTCGAGGGCGGATGAACCCGACGTATCCTATTCGAGTGCGGATGAACCCGACGTATCCTATTCGAGGGCGGATGAACCCGACATATCCTATTCGTGGGCGGATGAACCCGACATATCCTATTCGATGGCGGATGAACCCGACATATCCTATTCGAGGGCGGATGAACCCGACATATCCTATTCGAGGGCGGATGAACCCGACATATCCTATTCGAGGGCGGATGAACCCGACATATCCTATTCGAGGGCGGATGTACCCGACATATCCTATTCGAGGGCGGATGGACCCGACATATCCTATTCGAGGGCGGATGAACCCGACATATCCTATTCGAGGGCGGATGAACCCGACGTATCCTATTCGAGTGCGGATGAACCCGACATATCCTATTCGAGGGCGGATGAACCCGACATATCCTATTCGAGGGCGGATGAACCCGACATATCCTATTCGAGGGCGGATGAACCCGACATATCCTATTCGAGGGCGGATGAACCCGACATATCCTATTCGAGGGCGGATGAACCCGACATATCCTATTCGAGGGCGGATGAACCCGACATATCCTATTCGAGGGCGGATGAACCCGACATATCCTATTCGAGGGCGGATGAACCCGACATATCCTATTCGAGGGCGGATGAACCCGACATATCCTATTCGAGGGCGGATGAACCCGACATATCCTATTCGAGGGCGGATGAACCCGACATATCCTATTCGAGGGCGGATGAACCCGACATATCCTATTCGAGGGCGGATGAACCCGACATATCCTATTCGAGGGCGGATGAACCCGACATATCCTATTCGAGGGCGGATGAACCCGACATATCCTATTCGAGGGCGGATGAACCCGACATATCCTATTCGAGGGCGGATGAACCCGACATATCCTATTCGAGGGCGGATGAACCCGACATATCCTATTCGAGGGCGGATGAACCCGACATATCCTATTCGAGGGCGGATGAACCCGACATATCCTATTCGAGGGCGGATGAACCCGACATATCCTATTCGAGGGCGGATGAACCCGACATATCCTATTCGAGGGCGGATGAACCCGACATATCCTATTCGAGGGCGGATGAACCCGACATATCCTATTCGAGGGCGGATGAACCCGACATATCCTATTCGAGGGCGGATGAACCCGACATATCCTATTCGAGGGCGGATGAACCCGACATATCCTATTCGAGGGCGGATGAACCCGACATATCCTATTCGAGGGCGGATGAACCCGACATATCCTATTCGAGGGCGGATGAACCCGACATATCCTATTCGAGGGCGGATGAACCCGACATATCCTATTCGAGGGCGGATGAACCCGACATATCCTATTCGAGGGCGGATGAACCCGACATATCCTATTCGAGGGCGGATGAACCCGACATATCCTATTCGAGGGCGGATGAACCCGACATATCCTATTCGAGGGCGGATGAACCCGACATATCCTATTCGAGGGCGGATGAACCCGACATATCCTATTCGAGGGCGGATGAACCCGACATATCCTATTCGAGGGCGGATGAACCCGACATATCCTATTCGAGGGCGGATGAACCCGACATATCCTATTCGAGGGCGGATGAACCCGACATATCCTATTCGAGGGCGGATGAACCCGACATATCCTATTCGAGGGCGGATGAACCCGACATATCCTATTCGAGGGCGGATGAACCCGACATATCCTATTCGAGGGCGGATGAACCCGACATATCCTATTCGAGGGCGGATGAACCCGACATATCCTATTCGAGGGCGGATGAACCCGACATATCCTATTCGAGGGCGGATGAACCCGACATATCCTATTCGAGGGCGGATGAACCCGACATATCCTATTCGAGGGCGGATGAACCCGACATATCCTATTCGAGGGCGGATGAACCCGACATATCCTATTCGAGGGCGGATGAACCCGACATATCCTATTCGAGGGCGGATGAACCCGACATATCCTATTCGAGGGCGGATGAACCCGACATATCCTATTCGAGGGCGGATGAACCCGACATATCCTATTCGAGGGCGGATGAACCCGACATATCCTATTCGAGGGCGGATGAACCCGACATATCCTATTCGAGGGCGGATGAACCCGACATATCCTATTCGAGGGCGGATGAACCCGACATATCCTATTCGAGGGCGGATGAACCCGACATATCCTATTCGAGGGCGGATGAACCCGACATATCCTATTCGAGGGCGGATGAACCCGACATATCCTATTCGAGGGCGGATGAACCCGACATATCCTATTCGAGGGCGGATGAACCCGACATATCCTATTCGAGGGCGGATGAACCCGACATATCCTATTCGAGGGCGGATGAACCCGACATATCCTATTCGAGGGCGGATGAACCCGACATATCCTATTCGAGGGCGGATGAACCCGACATATCCTATTCGAGGGCGGATGAACCCGACATATCCTATTCGAGGGCGGATGAACCCGACATATCCTATTCGAGGGCGGATGAACCCGACATATCCTATTCGAGGGCGGATGAACCCGACATATCCTATTCGAGGGCGGATGAACCCGACATATCCTATTCGAGGGCGGATGAACCCGACATATCCTATTCGAGGGCGGATGAACCCGACATATCCTATTCGGGGGCGGATGAACCCAACATATCCTATTCGAGGGCGGATGAACCCGACATATACTATTCGAGGGCGGATGAACCCGACATATCCTATTCGAGGGCGGATGAACCCGACGTATCCTATTCGAGGGCGGATGAACCGGACGTATCCTATTCGAGGGCGGATGAACCCGACATATCCTATTCGAGGGCGGATGAACCCGACATATCCTATTCGAGGGCGGATGAACCCTACATATCCTACTCGAGGGCGGATGAACCCGACGTATCCTATTCGAGGGCGGATGAACCCGACGTATCCTATTCGAGTGCGGATGAACCCAACATATCCTATTCGAGGGCGTATGAACCCGACATATCCTACTCGAGGGCGGATGAACCCTACATATCCTACTCGAGGGCGGATGAACCCGACATATCCTATTCGAGGGCGGATGAACCCGACATATCCTATTCGGGGGCAGATGAACCCGACATATCCTATTCGAGGGCGGATGAACCCGACATATCCTACTCGAGGGCGGATGAACCCTACATATCCTACTCGAGGGCGGATGAACCCGACGTATCCTATTCGAGGGCGGATGAACCCAACGTATCCTATTCGAGGGCGGATGAACCCGACGTATCCTATTCGAGGGCGGATGAACCCGACATATCCTATTCGAGGGCGGATGAACCCGACATATCCTATTCGAGGGCGGATGAACCCGACATATCCTATTCGAGGGCGGATGAACCCGACATATCCTATTCGAGGGCGGATGAACCCGACATATCCTATTCGAGGGCGGATGAACCCGACATATCCTATTCGAGGGCGGATGAACCCGACATATCCTATTCGAGGGCGGATGAACCCGACATATCCTATTCGAGGGCGGATGAACCCGACATATCCTATTCGAGGGCGGATGAACCCGACATATCCTATTCGAGGGCGGATGAACCCGACATATCCTATTCGAGGGCGGATGAACCCGACATATCCTATTCGAGGGCGGATGAACCCGACATATCCTATTCGAGGGCGGATGAACCCGACATATCCTATTCGAGGGCGGATGAACCCGACATATCCTATTCGAGGGCGGATGAACCCGACATATCCTATTCGAGGGCGGATGAACCCGACATATCCTATTCGAGGGCGGATGAACCCGACATATCCTATTCGAGGGCGGATGAACCCGACATATCCTATTCGAGGGCGGATGAACCCGACATATCCTATTCGAGGGCGGATGAACCCGACATATCCTATTCGAGGGCGGATGAACCCGACATATCCTATTCGAGGGCGGATGAACCCGACATATCCTATTCGAGGGCGGATGAACCCGACATATCCTATTCGAGGGCGGATGAACCGGACGTATCCTATTCGAGGGCGGATGAACCCGACATATCCTATTCGAGGGCGGATGAACCCTACATATCCTATTCGAGGGCGGATGAACCCGACGTATCCTATTCGAGGGCGGATGAACCCAACGTATCCTATTCGAGGGCGGATGAACCCGACATATCCTATTCGAGGATGGATGAACCCGACATATCCTATTCGGGGGCGGATGAACCCGACGTATCCTATTGGAGGGCGGATGAACCCGACGTATCCTATTCGAGGGCGGATGAACCCGACGTATCCTATTCGAGGGCGGATGAACCCGACATATCCTATTCGAGGGCGGATGAACCCGACGTATCCTATTCGAGGGCGGATGAACCCGACGTATCCTACTCGAGGGCGGATGAACCCGACGTATCCTATTCGAGGGCAGATGAACCCGACGTATCCTATTCAAGGGAGGATGAACCCGACGTATCCTATTCGAGGGTGGATGAACCCGACGTATCCTATTCGATGGCGGATAAACACGACGTATCCTATTCGAGGGCGGATGAACCCGACGTATCCTATTCGAGGGCGGATGAACCCGACATATCCTATTCGAGGGCGGATGAACCCGACATATCCTATTCGAGGGCGGATGAACCCGACATATCCTATTCGAGGGCGGATGAACCCGACATATCCTATTCGAGGGCGGATGGACCCGACATATCCTATTCGAGGGCGGATGGACCCGACATATCCTATTCGAGGGCGGATGAACCCGACATATCCTATTCGAGGGCGGATGAACCCGACATATCCTATTCGAGGGCGGATGAACCCGACATATCCTATTCGAGGGCGGATGAACCCGACGTATCCTATTCGAGGGCGGATGAACCCGACGTATCCTATTCGAGGGCGGATGAACCCGACGTATCCTATTCGAGGGCGGATGAACCCGACATATCCTATTCGAGGGCGGATGAACCCGACATATCCTATTCGAGGGCGGATGAACCCGACATATCCTATTCGAGGGCGGATGAACCCGACATATCCTATTCGAGGGCGGATGAACCCGACATATCCTATTCGAGGGCGGATGAACCCGACATATCCTATTCGAGGGCGGATGAACCCGACATATCCTATTCGAGGGCGGATGAACCCGACATATCCTATTCGAGGGCGGATGAACCCGACATATCCTATTCGAGGGCGGATGAACCCGACATATCCTATTCGAGGGCGGATGAACCCGACATATCCTATTCGAGGGCGGATGAACCCGACATATCCTATTCGAGGGCGGATGAACCCGACATATCCTATTCGAGGGCGGATGAACCCGACATATCCTATTCGAGGGCGGATGAACCCGACATATCCTATTCGAGGGCGGATGAACCCGACATATCCTATTCGAGGGCGGATGAACCCGACATATCCTATTCGAGGGCGGATGAACCCGACATATCCTATTCGAGGGCGGATGAACCCGACATATCCTATTCGAGGGCGGATGAACCCGACATATCCTATTCGAGGGCGGATGAACCCGACATATCCTATTCGAGGGCGGATGAACCCGACATATCCTATTCGAGGGCGGATGAACCCGACATATCCTATTCGAGGGCGGAACCCGACATATCCTATTCGGGGGTGGATGAACTCAACATATCCTATTCGAGGGCGGATGAACCCGACATATCCTATTCGAGGGAGGATGAACCCGACATATCCTATCGAGGGCGGATGAACCCGACGTATCCTATTCGAGGGCAGATGAACCCGACGTATCCTATTCGAGGGCGGATGAACCCGACATATCCTATTCGAGGGCGTATGAACCCGACATATCCTACTCGAGGGCGGATGAACCCTACATATCCTACTCGAGGGCGGATGAACCCGACGTATCCTATTCGAGGGCGGATGAACCCAACGTATCCTATTCGAGGGCGGATGAACCCGACGTATCCTATTCGAGGGCGGATGAACCCGACATATCCTATTCGAGGGCGGATGAACCCGACGTATCCTATTCGAGGGCGGATGAACCCGACATATCCTATTCGAGGGCGGATGAACCCGACATATCCTATTCGAGGGCGGGTGAACCCGACATATCCTATTCGAGGGCGGATGAACCCGACATATCCTATTCGGGGGCGGATGAACCCAACATATCCTATTCGAGGGCGGATGAACCCGACATATACTATTCGAGGGCGGATGAACCCGACATATCCTATTCGAGGGCGGATGAACCCGACATATCCTATTCGAGGGCGGATGAACCCGACATATCCTATTCGAGGGCGGATGAACCCGACATATCCTATTCGAGGGCGGATGAACCCGACATATCCTATTCGAGGGCGGATGAACCCGACATATCCTATTCGAGGGCGGATGAACCCGACATATCCTATTCGAGGGCGGATGAACCCGACATATCCTATTCGAGGGCGGATGAACCCGACATATCCTATTCGAGGGCGGATGAACCCGACATATCCTATTCGAGGGCGGATGAACCCGACATATCCTATTCGAGGGCGGATGAACCCGACATATCCTATTCGAGGGCGGATGAACCCGACATATCCTATTCGAGGGCGGATGAACCCGACATATCCTATTCGAGGGCGGATGAACCCGACATATCCTATTCGAGGGCGGATGAACCCGACATATCCTATTCGAGGGCGGATGAACCCGACATATCCTATTCGAGGGCGGATGAACCCGACATATCCTATTCGAGGGCGGATGAACCCGACATATCCTATTCGAGGGCGGATGAACCCGACATATCCTATTCGAGGGCGGATGAACCCGACATATCCTATTCGAGGGCGGATGAACCCGACATATCCTATTCGAGGGCGGATGAACCCGACATATCCTATTCGAGGGCGGATGAACCCGACATATCCTATTCGAGGGCGGATGAACCCGACATATCCTATTCGAGGGCGGATGAACCCGACATATCCTATTGGAGGGCGGATGAACCCGACATATCCTATTCGAGGGCGGATGAACCCGACATATCCTATTCGAGGGCGGATGAACCCCACATATCCTATTCGAGGGCGGATGAACCCGACATATCCTATTCGGAGGGCGGATGAACCCGACATATCCTATTCGAGGGCGGATGAACCCGACATATCCTATTTGAGGGCGGATGAACCCGACATATCCTATTCGAGGGCGGATGAACCCGACATATCCTATTCGAGGGCGGATGAACCCGACATATCCTATTCGAGGGCGGATGAACCCGACATATCCTATTCGAGGGCGGATGAACCCGACATATCCTATTCGAGGGCGGATGAACCCGACATATCCTATTCGAGGGCGGATGAACCCGACATATCCTATTCGAGGGCGGATGAACCCGACATATCCTATTCGAGGGCGGATGAACCCGACATATCCTATTCGAGGGCGGATGAACCCGACATATCCTATTCGAGGGCGGATGAACCCGACATATCCTATTCGAGGGCGGATGAACCCGACATATCCTATTCGAGGGCGGATGAACCCGACATATCCTATTCGAGGGCGGATGAACCCGACATATCCTATTCGAGGGCGGATGAACCCGACATATCCTATTCGAGGGCGGATGAACCCGACATATCCTATTCGAGGGCGGATGAACCCGACATATCCTATTCGAGGGCGGATGAACCCGACATATCCTATTCGAGGGCGGATGAACCCGACATATCCTATTCGAGGGCGGATGAACCCGACATATCCTATTCGAGGGCGGATGAACCCGACATATCCTATTCGAGGGCGGATGAACCCGACGTATCCTATTCGAGGGCGGATGAACCCGACGTATCCTATTCGAGGGCGGATGAACCCGACGTATCCTATTCGAGGGCGGATGAACCCGACGTATCCTATTCGAGGGCGGATGAACCCGACGTATCCTATTCGAGGGCGGATGAACCCGACATATCCTATTCGAGGGCGGATGAACCCGACGTATCCTATTCGAGGGCGGATGAACCCGACATATCCTATTCGAGGGCGGATGAACCCGACATATCCTATTCGAGGGCGGGTGAACCCGACATATCCTATTCGAGGGCGGATGAACCCGACATATCCTATTCGGGGGCGGATGAACCCAACATATCCTATTCGAGGGCGGATGAACCCGACATATCCTATTCGAGGGCGGATGAACCCGACATATCCTATTCGAGGGCGGATGAACCCGACATATCCTATTCGAGGGCGGATGAACCCGACATATCCAATTCGAGGGCGGATGAACCCGACATATCCTATTCGAGGGCGGATGAACCCGACATATCCTATTCGAGGGCGGATGAACCCGACATATCCTATTCGAGGGCGGATGAACCCGACATATCCTATTCGAGGGCGGATGAACCCGACATATCCTATTCGAGGGCGGATGAACCCGACATATCCTATTCGAGGGCGGATGAACCCGACATATCCTATTCGAGGGCGGATGAACCCGACATATCCTATTCGAGGGCGGATGAACCCGACATATCCTATTCGAGGGCGGATGAACCCGACATATCCTATTCGAGGGCGGATGAACCCGACATATCCTATTCGAGGGCGGATGAACCCGACATATCCTATTCGAGGGCGGATGAACCCGACATATCCTATTCGAGGGCGGATGAACCCGACATATCCTATTCGAGGGCGGATGAACCCGACATATCCTATTCGAGGGCGGATGAACCCGACATATCCTACTCGAGGGCGGATGAACCCGACATATCCTACTCGAGGGCGGATGAACCCGACGTATCCTATTCGAGGGCGGATGAACCCAACGTATCCTATTCGAGGGCGGATGAACCCGACGTATCCTATTCGAGGGCGGATGAACCCGACATATCCTATTCGAGGGCGGATGAACCCGACATATACTATTCGAGGGCGGATGAACCCGACATATCCTATTCGAGGGCGGATGAACCCGACATATCCTATTCGAGGGCGGATGAACCCGACATATCCTATTCGAGGGCGGATGAACCCGACGTATCCTATTCGAGGGCGGATGAACCCGACATATCCTATTCGGGGGCGGATGAACCCAACATATCCTATTCGAGGGCGGATGAACCCGACATATCCTATTCGAGGGAGGATGAACCCGACATATCCTATTCGAGGGCGGATGAACCCGACGTATCCTATTCGAGGGCGGATGAACCGGACGTATCCTATTCGAGGGCGGATGAACCCGACATATCCTATTCGAGGGCGGATGAACCCGACATATCCTACTCGAGGGCGGATGAACCCTACATATCCTACTCGAGGGCGGATGAACCCGACGTATCCTATTCGAGGGCGGATGAACCCGACATATCCTATTCGAGGGCGGATGAACCCGACATATCCTATTCGAGGGAGGATGAACCCGACATATCCTATTCGAGGGAGGATGAACCCGACGTATCCTATTCGAGGGCGGATGAACCCGACGTATCCTATTCGAGGGCGGATGAACCCGACGTATCCTATTCGAGGGCGGATGATCCCGACGTATCCTATTCGAGGGCGGATGAACCCGACGTATCATATTCGAGGGCAGATGAACCCGACGTATCCTATTCGAGGGCGGATGAACCCGACATATCATATTTGAGGGCGGATGAACCCGACATATCGTATTCGAGGGCGGATGAACCCGACCTATCGTATTCGAGGGCGGATTAACACGACATATCCTAAAAACTTAAAAATGTCCTACCTCGAAAACTTGCTGGGGATTATTTTGCTGGGGATGAATTTTCCCTTTCTTCCTTCCCATTATGGGTTGTCTGACCCTCTTGAAACTTGGTCAAAAATCTGTCGAAGATGCTTCTACATCTCGATGATCCGCTGGGGATAACATTGCTGACGATAACTCCGCTGAGTAAATATGTTATCTTACTCCTTCCAGAACTACTTCCTTTTAAGTAGGATGTTTCATTCCTCTGCAGACTTCCCCCCCCCCCCCTTTTTTTTAATTTTTTTTTTATTTATTATTATTAGATTCTTCCTTTGAAGACTAACTCCCTTAAGACTCGTTTGCCTTTCCCCAAAAGGAACCGCTGATGATACCGATTTTCACCAAACTTGTGTTGGACTCCTCGAAACTGCTAGGGATAACACTGTTGGGATTATTTACTTACCTGTTGGGGGGTAAAAATGTTATCAGCCGGGGATAACGCTGTCGAGGATAACACTGCTGGGGGATTCTGATTCCTTCAGAACTAATGCTTCATTCTTCGGAAGGCTGCTGGGAATGATGCTGGCCTCCTACTTTTCTGAGCTCAAGTTTCATCCCTTTACTGGGGATTAACTTCCTCCATTGAAACTTATTATGTTGGGGGCAACACTGGTTCTAAGACCACTTCCCTTGGGACTGGTGTTATCTTTATTCTTCCCCGAATGGGTATCTGACTTCCAGAAAATTTTCTAAATGGAAGGAAAATTTTCTGCCCCAGTTTGATAATATCTCTTGTGGCATGCATTTCTGGCATCAATGCTATTTCCTTTACCTGTTTCAAATCAAACAAAATTTGTTAGTTTAAAACATGGTGGTTGGTTGTGATACTCCTACTAGGATGGCTTTTCCCTTTTCCCTTCCTTGCTCTGCGTTCCACAACTTGTTGGGGATGATATTATTTGCTGGGGATAATCCCTTCCTGCTGGGGATATCCCTCTTCTTTTGTGACATAGCTCGGAAACTTGCATTTTTCCGACCTTTTAGTCTCGCATGAATTTCCCAAATCATGCTCACTGCTCTCCTTTCTTTGTTCACGGGCCTTGGCCTTGAGGTTTATAACCTTAGTTTTGGCAAGGATATCCCTCTTGACACTCGTTAATCCTTTTGTCAATTCCCTTTTGCTGGGGATATTTTTTCTTGACACTGGCCTCACACTTGTTCCTTGCTGACTATACCGCTTGGATGTACTAGTCAGATCTCTTCTTGCATAATTGGAAAGCTGATGGCATATTTTGAAGTCAATTCACACTTGTTCTGACCAAATAGACTCTATTGGGGAATTTTTCTATGAAAGGAAAAAGATAAAAGGGAACAGAATAAAAAGACAAAGGAAAAAATGACTCTTTAACAAAAGAAACTATAAATAAAAACCTATCAAATGCAGATACCGACTCTAATGGTCATGACATGCATATGTGGCCTATCCTCCGCCGTCAATCATCTTTCAAGATCTTCAATTGGCAATTCCCCATCTGATTCTCAATCTTATTCGACTTGTAGTGCCCGAAGGGTTTTCACTATCAAGCCTCTGTCATTTTGGTTTTTCTCTCAGCTTTCATCGCCTTATGGTGTCCGTGAAGATTTTCACCGATAAGACTCTCTCATTTGTATCACTTTCCAGCTGGGGTTTTGGAGTGTTGCCGGTATGACTCTCTCTGCTGGAGATTAGAGTCCTTTCTGCTGTGGAACAGAATGTTATGTTCGCCAGTAAGACTCTCATTTGTCTGACTTGGCATCTTTTGAAGACTGATCAGAAGGTCTTTCTTTGGACCGTAATGTGGGTTTTGGATGGGCTAGAAATAAAGGGTATTAAAGGCTCAAAAATGCATCGATTTTGGGTTATTAATTACAACCTTCAGAACTAGATTTATTTACAACAAACACAACATTTGCCCCAGTTTCTTGCTTGGGGATTATTTTAATTGATTTTTTTTCATTTTTCAAAACTATGACCGAGCCGTGAAGCGCCTACGTATCCTCTTTGAGGAATCAGGTCAAACGTACTTACCAATTCCTCTGTTTCATTTGACTTTCTTTTTTCTTTGTTATCATTTTTCTTTTCTTTTCTCTTTTTTTCGTTTTTTTTCTTTTTTTTTTCTCTTTACCGATTCCGAATGAGGGGTATGAAAGAAAAATAAAAAAGGGGATAAAGTGTTTAGGTAGCAGAACAAAATGCCTTCGTCATTCCAGTCTTCAAAACATGCCAAGTGCAAACAACACAATTAAACAAAGATTTGCGGTCTCTTCTGATGGTGTTGGGCTTGACAATCATATTCACATTTGCTTTTTCATTTGTCAATTCTAAAGCACCGTTGGGTGACACTCTCACTCTCATTATCTTGAATGACCCTCCTGCCAATTTGGCGAATCTTTCTTTTAACGATTTTCTTTGTGTTTTACTTGCCCTAGTTCCACATGATTCGAGCTCTGTATGATCCCAAACCGTCCTTATTTTCTTTAACTGTTCTGATCACCTCTCCAGGGTTTTATGATTAACTTTAAAGACTGGGCCCAAACTGTGTGCGCATGTCATGTCACTAGAATCGGCGCTGAACAAAATGACAAAAGGACTAAACAAAAAGATGAATGGAAATATAAAAGACCGGATTTTGTATTAGACTACCGGTGAAATGGTTTGAATAACAAAACAAACAAAATAATCCAGAACAAAATCCTAAAACAAACTGGACAAAATTTAAACAACCGCTATGACAAAACGGAAAGTTAAGACAGTCTGACACAAGACAATATCTGACTTATAACCCTAATAATCCGAACAACAGAAATGACAACAAAATAAGCCACCACAAGCTTCTCTCTTGCTGACCAAGGAATGAAGCGTCCTCCCACTTTATCAAAAATTGGCATCTTAGCCATTGAGCTTTGCATCAATACTGCCAAGACTATTGCCAGCTTCAACATCATCAACCTCCGTCAACAAGCTTTCGATAAGGTTCGAGTGCTCCATGTCACTGTTATTGATCACAATCCGCCCTTCTTGGATCATTTTCTCCACTTCCCTTTTCAAAGTACGACAGCTCTCAATGTTGTGCCCTACGACATTGGAGTGGTATGCGCATCGCGCTGCCGGATCAAAGTTCCTTGCAAGTGGATCTAGAGTACATGCGGGGAGTGGCTCAATCAAGCCAGCATGCCTTAGCCTTCCAAACAGACTGGCATAAGATACTCCGATAGGGGTGAGAGTCTTTCCTCGTTTCAATAACCTCTTCATTCTTGCATGTTGACAGGGCCGGAAACCTGATCCAGGTGGTTTTTGGTAGGCTTGTGTGGGTGCGTAAGCATTTCGTGGAGCCGAGTACCTGGAAAGTGAAGTATGGCTTTTAAGGTCACGGGGAAAGAAGTGGTGTTGGGGAGCGGAGAAGCATTGAGGAGTGATGGAGCTACTCGGGTAGCTGGGAAAGCTGCCATAAGTGGGTTGGGATGGAGAGTATGGGGGATCTTTCATTATGGCGTTGGGTGCTTGGGAAATGACAGAGTTCAAGAGGCTTGGCGGTGGAGGGGGTGGTGCTTTTCCAGTTATCCATGCCTGATACATGTCTACCACATGCTGTCTCAGCATTTTCACTTCTTCTACCAACCCGTTGTTCCGTTCGACCAATTGTTGTCGGTCATCAGTACCGACCCACTCGGTTCTGCGGTTCTGAGCCATTGTCCTTTGACTTTGCTTTGCAGGGAAGAGTTACCACAACCAACCACTTTTTTATATATGAACACAGCAAAGGGAAGCCATCACGTTAGTGTTAGGGCATTTGACAGACAATCATATATCAGAGATACAATGCACCTAAGCAGTTAGCCAATTGTGCCCCTCTGAAAATCTCCCACACTTTCCTTTATTTATTTATATATTTTTTAAATTTTTTTATTTTAGTGGTGGTCGAATCTTATGGAGATTGCCTACGTATCATGACCCCGCATGAATCAGACCTTGCGTAGTTCGGACCAATACAAGATAAACAATACTAAACATTTTTTTTTTCAATTTTCATATTAAAACAAACTGAGTTTCAAAGGTTTGAAGATGACCTACAAACTGGAAGATCAAACAACCCACATATTCTAGTCAAAAGATTTATAACCTCAAAACAAAAGGGCAAGCTTCCTTTCCCCGTTTGACAAATGCAACCAAACGGCTATTTTTGCAAATATGGCCTCTTCCAAATCTCACATGAATTTTGAGGTCGGGGAGGATTACTTTATGAAACTTTACAAAATTGTCCGTTCTTTTACGAAAACAACCTTTCGACAACTGAAAGATACTCTAAGGCTATTTCGGCAAGAACGGTTTTAAGACGCGGCCGAAGCTGGCTCAACTTATTTTTGACTAAAAATTCAAACGGTATTCGGCTGACCGCTGACTCTTTGTTTTTTTCAAATTACAATAAAAACCTGGTATTGCAAACACGGCCCTTCAGTGCCTCAGGGACGAAGATTTTAAGGCTGTGTGGGTCAACTAGACCAAAAATCCTAAACATGACCCAAAAGGTGGCTGTTTATGCAAAGTCAGCCTTCCGGCGTCCCTTTCGGGAACATTCGGCTATTTATGACAAAACAGCATCACCTGACTTCTTTATGACAAAATTAAAATTTGACATATATTTTTTCTGTTATTTATTTGTTTTTGGCTTTTTTAGCAAAAGGTGGGGTTGGACCCGATGAGGGTTGCCTACGTATCTCACATCCGGTGAGAATCAAACCCGCATAGTTTGGGCGGTCATGAATAAGGTAAATAAACTAATTTTAAATTATTATTTTTTGAATTTGTGAAAGAACTGCTTTAAAAGAAGAAAGAAAGTATTTTTTTTATTTTTGATTGATTTTCTTTTTTGAAAGAAAGACTTTTAAGAATTCCTTTTCTTTTGATTTGAACTTTGAGAATTTCAAAAGTAAAAGGAAGATATTTGTTGTCTGAATTTTTATTTGTTTTCTCTTATTCTAAAGAAGAAAGAAAATATTTTTGGAATTTTACCTTTAATAAAAGAAACGCTTCTAAAAAATATTTTTTGAATTTTCTTTTCAATTTTGAAAAAAAGGAATGAAAATATTTTCGGATTTCTTTTTGGAAGAAATTAAAAGAAAATATTTTTTTATTATTTTTTTCTATTTTTTTTAAAAGAACAATTGAAAAGATTTTCTAAAGACATCAATAATGGAAAATATTTTTGGATTTTTCTTGAAAATTGGGGGTCTAAAAAAAACTTTTCTAGAAAGGAAATAAAGAAAAAAATACTTTTTGATTTATATATATATATATATATATATATATATATATATATATATATATATATATATATATATATATATATGTATATATATATAACAAATAATAAAACATGTTCAACGCAAGACTCTTTTTATTTTTATTTTTGGCATTTTCATAAACAAATAAAAAAAACCATTTAAAAACAAGACTCTTTTTTCATTTTCATTTTCCATGGCAAGACAAACTTTTTTTTTTTTAAAAACAAGATAGAACGACTCTTTTTTTCTATTTTTACTAATAAGACATTTTTTTTTATTTTCTCAAAATTTCGGCAGAGTTTTGACAGTATTGGGGCATTGGGTTTTTTTCAAAAATAAACAATCAATTCCCTAACCGCTATTTCTTTTTTTTTTCTCTTTTTTTTTCAATTTCACAATATTACTGATATTCAAAAACCGGTCAACATGCAAGACCGAGCAAATAAATGCACATAAAACAAATAAGATGCATCAGGATGGTCATTTTCATTTTTGGTGCACCTGTCCTAGACAGACCCAACCCCTGTGTTGAGCCTCCAAAGTCAGATGCACGTGATGCAAACAAACGTTCCTACTAGGGATCCAGCATGTGGCTTTGTTATACTAGGTTCAGAACCTGGGTGTTTGTTCTAGACCTGGCTTACCCGAGCGGACAGCTCGAGCCGAGGGGGGGCAGCGTACCGGGAATACAGAAGCTTCACCGGCTTAGCAACTTGTCCGAACCTTGTTCTAAATTGGGATTTGACACTATACAGAAAAGAAGTCATACGAAGTACACCCTTCTTCATGATTTAGAAGACTCAGAAAGGATAGGGGTTTCGGCACAGTTTATATACAGTTCACGTAATATCAAAGCGGTAAAAGCAGCATTTAGCACATTAGGCTCAAACATGTAAAAATCAGATAAAGCCAAATATAACAATTTATCTAAGCTCGAATTTCTAACCCTGAACCAGTGGTTCTGGGCCAATTTCCCCAGCAGAGTCGCCAGAGCTGTCACACCTCCTTTTTCCGCACCCGCGAGGATACAAGGGGTTTTTTCCAATTAAAGGACAATCGAAATGGAATTTATTTATTTATTTCATAGTCGCCACTTGGGAGATTTAGGGTGTCCCAAGTCACCAATTTTAATCCCGAATCGAGGAAAAGAATGACTCCATATTACAGTCTGCGTACCAGAAATCCGGATAAGGAATCCTGTTAACCCGGGAGAAGGTGTTAGGCATTCCCGAGTTCCGTGGTTCTAGCACGGTCGCTCAACTGTTATATTCGGCTTATTTATCTAATTTTTATACAATTATGAACCGATGTGCCAATTTTAACTTTTTACCACTTTATTATTATTATTTTAAAAGAATGTGAACATCGCTTAAAACATGTCTTTGGACTGCGTCATATGAAATGCACCCACAATCCGGAACACATTTTATTTGATGTTTTGGGATTTGGATTTGGGTCGCATGAAATGCACACCCATGTTTAAGAAAGTAAATTATTAAACACGCGCCTAAAGAGACTATCGCGTTATTATTCTGGGAAGGCCGTGAAATTCGCTAAACGGCTCTCCCGAATTCTAAGTAATTAACACATATATTTTTGTGAGGGCCCCGCAATCTGTGTGTTTTATTTGGTGAGGCTCGTCTCGTTTTATTTAAAAGGATAAACCTATAGTGACTACATTTTTTCTATTAAGTTCGTCTCTAAAATAAAAGAAAATCCCTCAATTAATTACATGTTGAAAAATACGTAACTTATTAGTTATTAGTTTACGGTTGATACAAATGGAAAATTGCAACGGAGTTTGTACAAAGAGAGATTGCTTTAGTTCTATATTCTATTATTTAATAACACTGGAACATGAGATTGACGCACAATAATATCAAAACAGATTAACTATTCTTCGATTAATTTAAACTAACATTATTAGATGAAGAAGCTAACATATGCAGCCTCATTACTCATTAATCAATCGACTACATTTTTATACAAAGAAAGGAAAATTGTATTTAAACACAAATCCAAACAGGAGGAATTCAACAGGAACAAAGCCTGATTAATATTTCATTTCGCTTCAAGCCGAAAGTGTACAAATGTGTACCTGGAAATGGCAGTACAAGAACAAAAGAAGGAGAAGTCAGCAGCAATAATAACACAGCAACAGCAGGTTCAGCAACACCGCAAACCAGTGACAACCAGTAGAATAACCCAGTAATAGATTGAAAACTTCAGCAATACCAAAGTGCAATCATAGTCAAAGCAGAAGAGAGACAGATACAAGATGCAGTAGTTTACTGATTTTGAATAACACTCGAGAAAAGCAAACGGAAATTATTCAAGTGAAAGTTCAAATTGTCTTTCTCTTTTCAAAAACTTTACCATACTTCTTCAGATTTTCAGAATGTATTACTCTCAAAATATTCTCCCCAAAAATCTCTCTAGAAAATAATCCTCCTAATAATCTCTAAAACCCCCTTTCCTATGTCAAAAATGACTCTTATTTATAGCAAGACAAGTCTTGAATCCCCAACCCGAAATTATTCCCCCAATGGCATGCTTTGTCCCCACTACTTAATGTTTTCTTTATTTTAAACCTTGTCTCTCATGCCTACATTAAATAAATACATCAACTCCAACTCATTACAATTTGTCCCCCATGCCTAACATAAACAAATGCAATATTCTCCTCCACTACATTATGTTTTGCCCCCCATTATGTTAAACAATTATATCAAACACCACCCCATTATATTTTATCCCCCATGCCTACATAAATAATTATAATAATGATCAATTACCAAACTACCCCTCCGACCTTATTGCAATTACCATTTTACCCCTGAATGTAATGTAATTTACCAAACTACCCCCATCAGCTCTAAACAATCAATTAATCAAAACTTAACCAAAATATAGCCAAGATGACCAATTTCTCAACAATCTTCAACAACAACTCACATGAACACGATGAACAACACAACTCTAAATTAATGGAAATAAATTAACCATATCGGGAACCAATCCTGGTTAACTTAGACCAAAAATGAATGAGCAAAGAAACAACAAAATACATGATTCAAACTAAATCAACAAATCAAAAACATAAACTCACATTAAATTACCGGATTAACAATGAACTTCGAACAAAGATGAACATGAACTAAATCTATTTTTAACGACAAATATGACGGATTCAAACGATTCAAACAACATTAATAATTTCTGGAAAATACATAGCAACATGAAACAAATTGAAGAAATAATCAATTAAATTTCAATTTGAATCTAACAAACATTAAACTAACAAATATTTACCTAAACAACAAAACAAACATGAAATAAACATGAAAAGCAACGAATTAAATTTCCATTTGAAATCTGAAAATTAATTTAACAAAGCACATGAACAAACTAAAAAAATAATTCAAACGATAGACATGAACAAAACAAACATTTGCCGATTTTAGATTCGAGAAATATCAAAACAAAATACGGACAAAATAGAACTCAAAAACTACTAACCGGATTGAACGAAATATGTACGGACTGTTTTGACGAACCTCGAATAGGAATAAATCTATTCGGACACGATTGTCGCACCAAGACTGCCCTAACGGATCTTAAACTCAAACGATGAACTCACCTTCCTTTTAAACTTGACGAACTCAAAACGACGCTCGACAACCTCGACTAAAACTCGACCAAACAAAATGGTGGCAGCAGCATAGCTGAAACAAAATAAGCTACTCGCAGGCAGCAGTGCGAGGAAGATACAGCAGCCGCGACGGCGATCTATGGCTGGACGCAGCAGCCGCTGACGACGGAGAAGCAGGCAGTAGCAGCAGCTACTGCTGAACGCGCTGGGCAGTCCGTCGACGGAGGTAGGTTTTTCAAGGACTGGGGTCGTTTGGTTGAAGGTAATGTAGAAGAAAACAGAAGGTGACGAGGTTGGAGAAGAAAACGCAACAGCGTCCATGGGTATCGAGCTTGTGCCCTTCAACACCACTTTGAACAATATTCGCTGCTGCTTTGCAGTTCCACTGAGTCGAGTGGGTTCAGGTAGACGATGAAGCAGCAGCCGCAGTTCGTTGAGCTCAAACTCGATGAAGAAGATGAAGACTCGATGAAACTCGATGAAAACGCAACTGGGTGTGTGCGTGTGTGTTTTGTTGTGTATGTGTGTGTGTGTGTGTGTGTGTATGTGTTGTCGATGGGGAGCTTGGAGGTGGAGGGTTGAGGGCAGCCATGGCTGTGTAAAATGGAGATGGAGAAGAAGAAGCAAAGGTTGGGGGGGCGGACCATTTTGTGTTTTTTAGGGTTTTGTTTTTTTTTTATTTTTGTTTTGTTTTGTGCTGGACAAAATGAAGAAGGGATGTTGGGTTTTTGGGTTAATGGGGCGGACCGGGTCGACCCGGTTTGAAGTGGACCGGTTCATGGGGAAGATTGGGCAATTATTTGGGCCTGTGGTTTGAAAATTGAAGAAGTGGCCCAATCCGATTTTTCTTTGTATTTTGTTCTCTTTTCTTCTTTTATTTTTCTAAAACTAAATTATAAAAATACTTAAATTATTATTAAGAACTAAATTATGTTATAAAAGCGCAAATTAACTATCAATAATAATTAACGCACAATTAAGTAATAATTAAGCATAAAATTGTATATTTGGACATTAAATGCTAAAAATGCAAAAGATGCCTATTTTTGTAATTTTCATTTTTTGTAAACAAACTTAATTACTAACAAATTGTAGAATTAAATCCTACATGCAAAATGCGACATATTTTTATATTTTTTTATTAATTTAATAAATAAACACGCACAGACAAATACAAACAATCATCCAAAAATGTCACAAAAATACTCAAAATTGCACACCAAGAAAAATCATTTTATTTTGAATTTTTTGGGAGTAATTCTCATATAGGGCAAAATCACGTGCTTACAGGCGGTTCACAACAGTTTGAGGCAGCGTTTGGTTGGGGCTCTAAGGGAGATGAGAGACGAGATGGGGTAGGGGGCGATGGATTTGGACATATATATATCAACAAGACCCCTAGTTCCCAGCTGTTGGATCTAAAGGAAATCAACGACTGGGATTCATGCTTATCAAAACGGGATCGTTTAGTTTAAATGGGGGGGGGAGGGAACCGGATGGGGACGGGTCTGGGCTGGGTTTCGGGGTAAAATGGTTTGGGCCTGGGGTTTGCAGCCCAAACCAGCCTTTATTTCTTTTTCATTTATTTTCTTTTCATTTTCTTTAGTTTTTTTTAAATTAAAATTAAAAATAATCCTAAATTAATCAAATTATCTTATTACATAAATTAACTCTAAATAACAATTAACACAAATAATTAAAAACCAAATTCAAAGAAAACTACCAAAATTAAAAAAATTAAAATTAAAGTGCAAAAATAAACTATATATATTTTTTGATTTTTTCACTTTTATAAAACCACTAAATTACTAATTAATTCAATAATGAAAAATTAGATCCTAAATGCAAACGCAACGTATTTTTTGTGTTTTTCATTAATTAAAGAAAATTAAAAATGCGCAGACAAATGCAAACAATTGTCAGAAAATGCCAGAAAATCCTCAAAAATTGCAAATAATGAAAAGAATTTATTTTGTTTTGAATTTATGGGAGTAATTCATATATAGGGCAAAAATCACGTGCTCACAACGGTAGCCCTCAGTCCTCCGAGCAATCTCCACCACCAGCTCATATGAAATCCCCATCTCAACCTCCAGGGCCATATTAGCCCTAATACCGAAGTGCAACCCCGCAACAAACCTCAGCACTCTCTATGTGTTAGTAGGAAGTATCATAAGTGTGTGGTAAATCAACTCAGAAAACCTCGCCTCATAATCGGTCACTGACATCTGACCATGCTCGAGCTGCTCAAACTGATGCCGTAACTCTTCCCTCTCGTAGGGTGGAATATACCTATCCAAGAAAAACTATATGAACTGGCCCCAAGTCATGGAAGGAGAACCTGCTGGTCTGTCAAGATTATAAGACTGCCACCATCTACGGGCCCTACCCTCAAACTAGAAAGTAGTGAAATCCACTCCATAAGATAAGACTTCAATATCCTCACATTGAGTAGTCTCTCCCTGCACCGATCAATGAAGTCCTGGGGATCCTCATGTCGCTCACCTCTGAAGATAGGAGGGTGTAGCCTAGTCCATCTATCCAATAGCTTCTGCGGCTCGCCGTCCGCAACCAGTCTAGGCTCAGGTACAACCACAACAACTGGCTAGGCCCCGTCTACGGGTAGTGTACCCTGAGTCTGATACACTGCAGCTACATGCCTCAGGGCCTATGTAGTAGGGGTCTGAGCTCCCCTCCCGCCTGAGACGTGGATAGGTCTGCTGGAAATAAACCAGCCTGGGTCATAGAATCTATGAACCGCAACATATGGCCCATGACCTCTTGAAAGCCCGGTGTTGTCATGAAATCTACTGGGGCAGGCTCTGCTACGAGAACCACGCCCTGCTCCTCAATGAGGGGATCCTCTACTAGATCCGCTGGTGGTGCAACTGGGGAAACTCAAGGACGCCCTCATCCCCTACCTTGGGTCGGTGCCCTCTCCCGGCCTCTGCATTGGCCTTTAGCAATTGGGGAGCAGCTCCTCCCGGGTCCGAAACGTCTGTTGCGCGCGTTCTCACAATCTGTGAGAGAACAAGAGAGAGAGAGTTTAGTATACTATCAACTTCACGATATGAGATGAATAAAGAGTATTTTCCTAACATCCCATAGCCTCTCGAAGATAAGTACAGACGTCTTTGTATCGATCTGCAAGACTCTATTAGGTCTGCCCATAACTTGTGAGACCTACGTGAACCTAGTGCTCTGATACCATGTTGTCACGATCCAATTCCATATCAGACCGTGATGGCGTCCAACACCGTTGCTAGACAAGCCAACAACGAATAAACTAGTGGTTTTCCATTTAAATAAATTATTAGTTAGTGATATTTCCTTATTTGATAAAAAGATTTATAAATTTGCAAGTTTAGAATAAATAAATGGAAGCAATAAGTACAAATCGCAATCATGTAAGCAAACCCAAAATCATAAGTCTACTAGTGTGTTTGCCAAGACCCGGTATCACAAGTGTGTGGGAAATCTAGTAGAGTATACAAAAGAATACAAGCTTACTATCTGAAAGGAAATAGACAGAAAAGTAAAAAATAAGGGAGGCTCCAGCTGCTGCAGAACGACTCGGAAGGCAGCTGACCGTGAAGTCTCGAGGAGGGGATCATCTATGCACGCCGGATGGGTAACTAGATGCACCTGCCTTAGATCCTGTATAATTAAGTACAGAAGTGTAGTATGAGTACATAAACAACATGTACCCAGTAACTATCCAGTCTAACCTCGAAGAAGTAGTGACGAGGGATCGACTTCGACACTTACTATGGGCTAACAATAATATATTTAAAGTGTTATACTAATCATAGATTTCATGAATTTGGAAGCTCAATAATAGGAAATGATAAGTTCTTCTTTCGCAAATATAAATTTCAATTTCAGTAATATCATTTAACATCTTGCATTTCAAGACATTTAAGAAATTACAATCATGGAGAGTTCCAATGAATTATCATGCACAAATTATGTCGAGGTCGTACGGCCTAATCCAACATAATATTAAAAATGTGCACTGCCGGAGGGTCAAAAGGCGCAAACCATAGATGCATCTATTACTACCGAGGCATTCGGCCTGATCCATAAATAACATTATATTAAAACAAACACAAATTTCACATTTACAGTCACGTATTCCATTAAATCTACAAGTAAGTGAATTTAACTTTTTACACTTCTTTTATGAAATTTCCAACTTGACTTATGTAATTAAATTAGCAAGTAAGGGTGCAACCTTTCAAATAAAGCATGATACGGGTCCTAAACTACCCGGACAATAGCATAATAGTAGATATGTACGAACTCTAGTCACCTCGTACGTACATAGCCCCCACAAACTGGTACACATATTTATTTACTTCACCTATGGGGTTAATTTCCTCTTACAAGATTAGAAAGGAGAATTACCTCATCTCAAGGCCTACTTCTAAATTCAAGTATGCGCTCAAACCCTCAAATTAGAGCTGAACAAATCCAAAACTATTCAAATAGTGTAAAACCTAATCAATATGTGTTCAAAAGTTTATATCCTAACTATCTAAGTGATTACCCAACCCAAAATGCAAGTTTCCTAAAATTTACCCCTAGGACCACGTGCCCGGATTCCGGAAATATTCGAAGAAAGTTGTTACCGATATCCTTAGGAACATAAATATATAATTTTTACTAAGTTCCATAATCATTTTCGTGCTAAGCCTATATTAAATGAGGCTCACTACCTCCAACTATTTTCGCATCTGCGGTCAAAGGGCCGCACCTACGCCCTCGCTTCTACGGACAAGAGTCCACTTCTACGGAAATAGCCTGGGTCGGCTGGCGTCGTATCTGCGGACGAGTACCCGCTTCTACTGAGGATGGGCCGCATCTGTGGAATCTGGGATGCCCTTCCTTGGCCACTTCTGCGAGGCTTGGCTTGCACTTGTGGCTGGCCAAGCGCATGTGCGATTATGACAGACCTAGTGCACTCAGCTGTTGCTCCAAATTCTCAACTTGGTCTGAGCCTCGTCCGATTGGCACTTGGGGCCCCCGGGGCCCCGCCCGAACATACCAACAAGTTTGGAATCATAAAATGGACTCCCTCAAACTCTCGGAATGCTCGAAAAAACATTAAAACTACGAATCACACCCTAAATCCTTTTGAATCAAACTTAAGAACTTCAAGTTCTTCAATTTACATCCAATGTGCCGAAACGTACTTATAGTACTTGGAATGACGCCAAATTTTGCGTGCAAGTCTTAAATGACATTACATAACTATTTCCGATCTTGGAATTTTGTTTGGACCTTGATATCACCAAAACCCGCTCCAAACCAAATTTTTAAGAACTTCTAAAACTTTTAAAAACCAACTTTCGCTATTAGGTGCCAAAATGCTCCCAGGTCACTTGATTTACAAGTAAATTCTGTGTTCTGGGGCCTTAGAAGCCTCATTTTTCCTCACCTAAATTTGCGTGCACGGTCCTAGCGTATATCCAAAATGCTTTTTATGTGGAAATGTGATGAAAATTTTAATTTGGCCTTTAAAATTGAATTTAAGTTGACTTCGGTCAACATTTTGGGTAAACGTACCCAGACTTATGATTTGACGATCTCGGAGGGTCCGTAGGAAAATATGGGACTTGGGAGTATGCTGAAACCGAATTCCGAGGTCCCAGGCCCGAGAAATGAATTTTTTGAAAGAAATTATTTTACTGAAAATACAAGAGTTTTTGGAAATTTGATTATATTTGAAATTTATGGTATCGGACCCGTATTTTTGTTTTAGAGCCCGATATAGGTTCAATACGAGGTTTGAGTTGTGTCTGTAAAATTTGGTAAGAAATGGAGGTCGTTTGATGTGATTCGGACCCGTATTTGTGAAGTTTGAAACTACGAAGTTTTGATCGCACGAGTAAGTCCGTAGGATGTTTTTTAGGTAGTTTACATGTTTGGTTTGGAGCCCCGAGGGCTCGGGTAAGTTTCGGATAGGCGTTGGAGTGATTTTGGACTTAGAAAATCTGGTGTTTTTGCTGTTTGCTGGTGTCTAGGTTTTTGTGCTATGCGATCGCATAAGTAGGTTCGCCATCGCATAGTGTAGTCTCAGGAGGCCTATTTTGTGTGATGTGCGAACGCAACATTAAGTGTGTGATCGCGAAGCTTCGTCTGGGCAAGCTGTGCGAACGCACTCCCTTCTGTGCGAATGCATATAATTAAAACAAACCTGGAGGAGGGGAGGGCCAATCCTCTCCACGAAAGCACTGCCCAGTTTCCCTTACCATATGCGAACGCATGCTTTTGAGTGCGAGCGCAAAGGTCCATTGCCCAGCTAATATAAATACTCTTTTCAAAAAAACGGGCAGACCTTCTTCTTCACCATATTTTCGAGGTTTTGCAGCCCTAAGAACGATTGTCTTCAACAGTTATCATCCCCAAGTCATAGGTAATCAATTCTAAACTTTGTTCTTTCAATTCCTTACTATTTTTCATCACTTTTAAAGCAAAAACTAAAAACCTTATGGTAGAAATTAGGAATTTGGGTAGAGTTAGGGCTTGTTGAATAATTGGAATGTAGGCCTCGTTTTGGGGTCAGATTTTGAAACTAATTGCATATTCGAGCTCATGGGTGAATGGATGATCAGGTTTTGGTTTGAACCTCGAGTTTCAACCAAGCGGGCTCGGGGTCAATTTTTGACTTTTTGGGGAAAATGATAGAAAACCTATAATTAAGCATTCGGTATGAATTCTTTAGCATTTATTAATATTGTTAAATCAATTTGGACTAGATACGAGTTATTTGGAGGCGAATTCTAAACGAAAAGCGGTGTTTAAGGCTTGAGTTGGCCCTGGAAGTTTGAGGTAAGTGTTTGGTCTAACCTTAGCTTGAGGGATTAGGAGTTGCGTCCTATTTGCTTTGTGTTATTTGTTGAGTATGACGTATAGGCATGGTGACGAGTATCTATATGTTAGTGTCAAGCATGCCCGTGAGTCTTATACTATGATTAATGTGACTCCGTTTGTATTGTTCATGTCTTATGTGATGATTTCTATTGTTCAGCAAAGCTTGTGGAAGTAATTTTGGTATTTGAATTTTGAAGAGCATTGGCTCAAATTTTAAATTTAATTGTGGAAGTATAATTGACAATTGAACCTTCTAGAGCATTGGCTCAAGTTGTGAAGTGAGTTGTGAAGTAAATGTGAAAAAGAGAAGAGGATTATTATATTATCTCCCTTGCCGGGATATCGTTGCTTCTAATGCTATCTCTCTTGCAGGGGTGTTGATGCTTTTAATATTGTTCCCTTGCCGGAATTTTATTGTGATTTTATTTATTTCCTTGGCCTCATTGCTTGTGATTGTTGTTTGGGTGAGGAAGAGTGTTAAAGCATGAAGGGTGATGCCGTATATTATTTTGGTAAGAGAGTGTTAAAGCACGAAGGGTGATATCGTGTATGATTTTGTGAGGAAAAGTATAAAAGCACGAAGGGTGATTCCATGCCGCACGATGTACAATTGCATGCCATTTGTATTGATTTTCCGGTGAGGATGAGAGTAAAAGCACGAAGGGTGATGCCGTGCACTTGTCCTTGATTTTCCTGATTCTTGCTGATAACTGAGTTATGTTGTCCTTTACGTTTATTTACTGATTTTTTGTTGTTACTTGATTTTATTTTGATGTTATTGATTCCCTTGCCCAAATTGCTTTGTGATTGTTGCTTGGGTGAGGAAGAGTGTAAAACACAAAGGGTGGTGTCGTGTACTGTTTTTGTGAGAGAATGTTAAAGCACGAAGGGTGATGTCGTGCATTATTTTTGTGAGAGAGTGTTAAAGCACGAAAGGATGATGCCGTGTACTTGTCTTGATTTCCTGATTTTTATTGATAACTGAGTTATGGTTTCTCTACATTTAATTGTTGGTTTTTTGCTGATAATTGTTATACCCCGAAGCATGATTCCCCCATCCTATCTTCAATTGAACTGTGGTGATCCTTATATTTATTTGTCGTTCTTCTGTTATTATTCAATGTACCCGCAACATGTTTTCCCCTCCCATCCTTTACTGTACATTTCTGCTTTTATTTTCCTTTGTCTATGATTTAACTGCACTGGTTTATTTGATAGTCTAGTCCTAGCCTCGTCACTACTTTGACGAGGTTAGGATAGGCACTTACCAGCACATGGGGTCGGTTGTGCTAATACTACACTCTGCACTGTATGCAGATCCCAGTGCTGTAGCTTTTGGACCGCAGTGAGATCACTGCCTTCAGTCTAACAGGCGACCCGAGGTAGTTCTACAGGCATCTGCAGGCCTTGGCATCTCCTTCTATCCTTTCACCCTGTTTCTTCTATGTATGATAGAGACAGTGTTGTAATAAATCTTTCGAACCTTTATTTGTAGCATTCCTAGACAGTCTGTGATGTTGTGACACCAGTCTTGGGTAGTTTATGTATGAGTTGGTACTTGCATCTTTATTAATATATTACGTTTCAGTCTTCCACTTTTAAATTTCCGATGTTTATATAATGTTGGCTCTTAATTGTTAAAGGATTAAAAAATGGGAAAAAAGTAAATAAATCAAAAGGTTGTCTTGCCTAGATTTCACTAGTAGGCACCATCACGACTCTTGAAGGTGGAAAATCTGGGTTGTGACAAGTTGGTATCAAAGCTCTAGGTTACATAGGTCTCACAATTCACAAACAAGCTTAGTAGAGTCTGAGGGATCGGTACGGAGACGTTTGTATTTATCCCCTAGAGGCTACAGAGTTAGGAAAAACTTAACATCTATTCTTTCCTGTCGTGCGATTTTGTTCTCTCAATGCTAAATTGAAACCTCTACTCTTGTCCTTTCACGAATGGTGAGGTCACGTACCGCTTCTTCAGCCGAACAGCAGCACAGACCGGTGTTAGATCAGCTACATCTTTGGAGGTTTTATGGAGGTTGGATAGGTTTCCCCAAGCTCATCACTACCACTTTCAGTGGTGCATCTTCTAAGGATCCCCAGGATTATTAAGACGGCTGTCATAAGGTTCTTATGAACATGGGGATAGTGGAGACCAATGGGGTCGACTTTGCTACTTTTCGCTTGTCTGGATCCACCAAGACTTCGTGGAGAGATTATTGTTTAGCTAGACTAGTTAGGTCACCAGCTTTGACTTGGGATCTGTTTTCTCAGCTATTTCTGGAGAAGTTTCTTCCTGTCACTCAGAAGGAGATCTATTGGAGGTAGTTTGAGCGTCTCCAGTAGGGTTCCATGACTGTTACTCAGTACGAGACCAAGTTTATTGATTTGACCCGTCATGTTATTCTTATACTTCCTACTGAGAGAGAGAGAGAGAGAATGTGTGAGGAGGTTCATTAAGGGACTCATTTAGCCCGCTCAGCCAACTAGAGGTGGAGGTAGAGATGCTAAAGGTGGAGGTAGAGGTGTTAGAATGGGAGGTCAAGCTGCTAGAGGTGGAGGCCAGCCAGCAATAGGCCGTCCCAGAGATGTAGTTCAGAGTGGTGGGGCCCAGCCCCAATGTTATACTCTTCCAGCCAGACCTGAGGCTGTGGCTTCCGATGCAGTTATCACAGGTACCGTTCTGGTTTGTTGTAGGGATGCTTTAGTGCTATTTGATCTAGTGTCTACATACTCCTATGTGTTATCTTATTTTATATCGTATCTGGTCATGCCTAGTGATTCCTTGAGTGCTTCTGTATATGTGTCTACACCGGTGGATGATTCTATTGTGTTAGATCATGTCCATCGTTCATGTATAGTTGTGATTGGGGGTCTTGAGACTCGTGTAGATTTATTACTTTTGGACATGGTTGATTTTGATGTCATATTGAGGATGGACTGGTTATCACCTTACCATGCTATCTTAGACTGTCATGCCAAGACTGTGACCTTAGCTTTACCGGGGTTTCCTTGTTTAGAGTGGAGAAGGAATCCTAGTTATTCTACCCGTAGTGTTATCTCATATATGACGGCTCGATGTATGGTCTAGAATGGGTGTTTGGCCTATTTGGCATATGTTCGTGATTCTAGTGCCGAGGTTCCTTCTATTGATTATGTGCTTGTTGTTCGTGAGTTTCCTGAGGTATTTCCTTCAGACCTGCCGGGTATGCCACCCGACTGGGATATTGACTTCTGTATTGATTTGGCTCCAGGCACCCAACCCATTTCTATCCTGTCGTATCATATGGCCCCGCCTGGGTTGAAAGAGTTGAAGGAGCAGTTGCAAGACTTGCTTGAAAATGGACTTTATTAGACCTAGTGTCTCGCCTTGGGGTGCGCCGATATTGTTTGTTAAGAAGAAGGACGGATTGATGAGGATGTGTATAGATTACTAGCAGTTGAACAAGGTTACAATCAAGAATAAGTATCCATTACCGAAGATTGATGATTTGTTTGATCAGCTTCAGGGTGCCAAGGTATTTTCGAAGATTGGCTTGAGATCTGGCTACCATCAGTTGAGGATTAGGGCATCTGATGTCCCTAAGACAACTTTCCGCACTCGGTACGGTAATTATGAGTTCTTGGTGATGTCATTTGGGTTGACAAATGCCCCAGCAGCTTTTATGGATTTGATGAACTGAGTGTTCAGGCCTTACTTGGATTCATTTGTGATAGTCTTCATTGATGACATTTTGATCTATTCCCGCAGCCGGGAGGAGCATGAGTAGCATCTGAGAGTGGTTCTTCAAACTTTGAGAGATAGTCAGTTGTATGCTAAGTTTTTGAAGTGTGAGTTTTGGTTGAGTTCAGTTGCTTTCTTAGGTCATGTTGTTTCAGCAGAGGGTATTTGGGTAGATCCGAAAAAGATAGATGCAGTCAAGAACTGGCCTAGACCATCATCAGCTACAGAGATTCAGAGTTTCTTGGGTTTGGCAGGCTATTATTGTCGGTTTGTGGAGGGGTTTTCATCTATTGCAGCCCCGATGACCAGGTTGACCTAGAAAGGTGCCTAGTTCAGGTGGTTGGACGAGTGTGAGGAGAGCTTTCAGAAGCTCAAGACAGCTTTGACTACGGCACCGATGTTGGTTTTTCCCACAGGTTCAGGGCCATATACAATTTATTGTGATGCATCTCGTATTGGACTTGGTGCGGTGTTGATGCAGGATGGCAAGGTCATTGATTGTGCTTCGCGTCAGTTGAAGATTCATGAGAAGAACTATCCAGTCCATGATTTGAAGTTAGTAGCCATTGTTCACGCATTGAAGATTTGGAGCCATTATTTGTATGGCGTGGCATGTGAGGTGTTCATGGATCACAAGAGTCTTCAGTATTTGTTCAAGCAGAATGAGCTAAATTTGAGGGAGAGAAGGTGGTTGGAGCTATTGAAGGACTATGATATCACCATCTTATATCATTCGGGGAAGGCCAATGTGGTGACCGATGCTTTGAGTAGGAAGTCAGCCAGTATGGGCAGTCTTGTGTATATTCCGGTCGGTGAGAGACCGCATGATTTGGATATTCAGGCTTTGGCCAATCAGTTCGTAAGGTTGGATGTTTCTGAGCCCAGCCGTGTATTATCTTGCACAGTCGCTCGTTCTTCTTTACTGGAGTGTATCCGAGATCGGCAGTATGATGATCCTCATTTGTGTGTCCTTAGAGACACGGTGCAGCACAGTGGTGCCAAGCAGGTTACATTAGGAGATTATAGAGTTTTGAGACTACAGGGTCAAGTTTGTGTGCCTAATGTGTATGGACTCCGAGAGTTGATTTTAGAGGAGCCTCATAGTTCCCGATACTCTATTCATCCGGGCGTCGCTAAATGTATTAAGATTTGCGGCAACATTATTGGTGGAGAAGGATAAAGAAGGATATTGTTGCGTATGTGGCTCGGTGTTTGAACTGTCAGCAGGTAAAGTAGGAGCATCAGAGACATGGTGGTTTGTTTCAGAGTATTGAGCTTCCTGAGTGGAAGTGGGAGCGTATAACTATAGACTTTGTGTGGGACTCCCACAGACTCAGAGAAAGTTCGATGCAGTGTGGGTTATTGTTGATAGGCAGACTAAGTCAGTGCATTTCATTCATGAGGCACTCTCCTATTCTTCTGAGAGGTGAGCTGAGATCTTTATCCGGGAGATTGTTCATATTCACGGTGTGCTCGTGTCTATCATTTCCGATCGAGGTACGCAGTTTACCTCGTATTTCTGGAGAGCAGTTCAGCATGAGTTGGGCACACGGGTTGAGTTGAGTTGAGTAGATCATTCCATCCTCAAACGGACGGACAGTCCAAGCAGACTATTCAGATTTTGGAGGATATGCTCCGAGCTTGTGTTATTGACTTTGGAGGCTCGTGGGATCAGTTTTTGCCTTTAGCGGAGTTTGCCTACAAAAATAGCTACCAGTCGAGTATCCAGATGGCTACTTATGAGGCTTCATATGGTAGGCGGTTTCGGTCCCGGTTAGATGGGTTGAGCCGGGAGAGGCTCGGTTGTTGGGTACGGATCTAGTACAGGATGACTTGGACAAGGTCATGATTATTCAGGATAGGCTTCGTACAGATCAGTCCAGGTAAAAGAGTTATGTCGACCGTAAGGTTCGTGATGTGGCATTAATGGTTGGCGAGCGAGTGTTGCTTCGGGTGTCACCTATGAAGGTCGGGATGAGATTTGGAAAGAAGGGCAAGCTTAGCCCTAGGTTCATTGGCCCGTTTGAGATTCTTGATCGAGTGGGGGAGGTGGCTTACAGACTTGTGTTGCGCCGAGTTTATCAGTCGTGCATCCAGTGTTTCATGTGTCTGATCATAGGCTAAAAACTCGTGTTTTATTCATTGTAACAACACTTTAATTATTGCATTTTACACAGGTTTGAGCTTAAATAATAATGAATTGTACTAAATTCATGCTTTATGCCTTGCAGGAAGCTAATCCGACTTAAGAAATAAATTTGGGATGAATTTGACTGATTTTGGGCTTTAAAGTCTGATTAAAAGCTAAATAAATCAAGTCGAGATCGTGTTCGAGGGTCGCAAAGCAAGCCCGGTAGCAAAAAAAATGAAACAATGCAACAGCACAAAAAATTATTTTCGCTGCATTGTTTTGCTCCGTTAAAATGCATTCTGCCTCTGTCCCATCCATGTACGCGTCGCACGGGGCGCCGCAGGTGTGTAAAAATCACAAAATTATTCTATTTCGGACTAAAAAGGGCATACTCGTCAAAACCCCTTCCTACACGATTAAAAAGGCAAAAAGCAGTGCCATTATTGGGAGAGATCTGTTTTTGAAGAGAAAAAGAAGAAAGAGATTCATCTTGAAGAAGAGAATCAAGTAGGAACATCAACTTGGAGCAAGGATTAAAAGAGTTTTTCTAAACCTTCTCCTAGTATTTACTCATATTATGTTTAAGATTTTTATTGTTGATGTTTGTATAATTATGAGTGGCTAAAAACCCAAATATTCTGGGGTTATGGGTGTTAGATGATTATGTTGTTTGAAGCTTAAATTGATGATCTTGAAATTATCGCTAAGGGTTGTTTATTTGATTCTGCTGTTAATTATTTTACTGCGTAGCTAACAGTGAAATACTATTTACGAATCTTGAGTTAAACTTAAAAAAGGAAATTCTTGATTGCATATAGAATCAAATAGATCAAGATCTGGATCCTGGGCATCGGGTGAAAGATTCGCGATTAAGATAGAACTATACTTAATTGTCTTGTTTGGTTGAGAAATAGGATTTGTAAATGTAGTTGAGTTAATATTAATACCATAGAAATATAGGTATTAATTTATCTTGAATAGGCGCATAAGAAATCGACAGATTCTTATGGGTATTATTAACTCTATAATAAATAACCCAGATAATTCAATAAATTATTTTTAAGCTAAAAACGTAGCATGATCTCTAGCAAGCCCATAACCCCGGATATCTTCTTTATTAATTGTTAAAAGAAAAATTCATAAGTGGCGTAGTAACTTTGCGTTGTATTATTGTTTGTCTACTAGTTAAATTATAAATTGGTTATTTATATATTTTGTGATGAATTAGCTTGAATCGATAATTGTTTGAGTTTGCATCAATTGTTAAGTTAATCACAAGTCCTCGTGGGAACGATACTCTACTTATTACTATATTACTTGAAGATCGCATACACTTGCATGAGTGTTTTGGTCGCAACAAGTTTTTGGTGTCGTTGTTGGGGACTTGGAAATTAGCTACTTGACTAAGTCAAGCTTTTATAAGCTATTGGTTTAAGTATTAATTTTCAGTTCACTTTGTTTATGTCACGCAGGCTCTTCTCTTGAATGAGGAGGAGTAGAAGCACAAGCAATATCTTCCCTCTTGATCCTGAAATTGAAAGAACACTTCATAGAGCGAGGAAGGAGTTGGAATCTAGATACAAAACAGAAAGAGAGTTGGACATTTTAGTTCAACCATAGCCAGTGATGGCAGGTAATGGAGGGCGTCCGGTGATAGAAGCTGCAAGGCCAAATCTTTCTAATATGACCCAGGCTATTGTCAAGCCTGATATCACTGGTCACTTTGAGCTTAAACAGTACATGGTACAGCTGGTTCAGTCCACTAGGCAATATGTAGGTCTATCTCATGAAGACCCGTAGAGGCACATTCAGAATTTTTTGGAAATCACGGATACTTACAACTATCCAAATGTTTCCAAGGACTATGGCAGGATAACCTTGTTTCCTTTTTCATTGTTGGGAAAAGCTAAAGAATGGTTGCAGAAGGAGCCTACTAATTCAATCCATACTTGGGATGATTTAGCAAAGAAATTTTTAATCAAGTTTTTCCCCACTAAAAAGACAAAGTCTTTGCGGAGCCAGATTTTTGGGTTTCAATAACGGGATGGTGAGACTCTTCGCCAAGCTTGGGAAAGATACAAGAAACTACTCCGAGACTGTCCACATCATTGTCAAACTGATGAGGTATTGGGCCATACTTTTATTGGTGGATTAGATGAGACTTCAAAGATGAATCTTGATTCAGCTTGTGGAGGTAGTTGCATGGCGAGACCATATAGTGAAATACAACTTCTGCTAAACAACTTCACTGCTAATAATCATAATTGGCAAGGTGAGGGAGAATTAAGGAGAGCAATGAAACAGAAAGCAGCATGGGTTCTTGAACTTGATGATTTTTCAGCCATGAGAGCATATATAGAAAAATTGGCAAATCAAATGAATAGAATGACAATGAACCATACACAGCAATTGCAACATGTTCAACAAATGTCGATTTTTTGTGAAATGTGTGGTGATAATCACACAAGTGACATGTGCCCAACGAATTCTGAATCTATTTATTATGTGGGACAACAAAGCAGAGGTCCGATGAACCAACAGGCACAATATGGGAACACTTACAATGCACATTGGAGAAATCATTCTAATTTCTCTTAGGGTGGAAATAAATCAAATCAGAATTAATATAGACCCCAAGGAAATTTTAATCAACCACAAAAGCCACCCCAACAGGTAGAAGAAAGTACAAATAATTTGTTGAAAAAATTGTTGCATGACAATCAACAACTCAGAATTGATTTCAAAAATCTTGAAAGGCAAATGGGACAGCTAGCTACAAATCAAAACACTAGACCCGCAGGTGCTCTTCCAATTGATACAGAAAAAAATCCGCAAGTTAGTGCAATTACACTTAGAACTAGAAGGGAATTAGAAAAAGTTTCAAAGAAGAGAAAAGACAAGCCTATACCTGAGAGTGAATTGATTCCCAAAGCAACACAGGAAGCAAAGAAAGATGATACAGTTTCAGTGCCTGTGAATGTTACAAGGCCACCACCACCTTTTCCACAAAGATTGCAGAAAAAGAATGATGATCGCATGTTCAACAAATTTCTCTCTATGTTGAGTCAGATTCAATTGAATATTCCGTTGGTAGATGTGATTCGTGATATTCCAAAGTATGCCAAGTACATAAAAGATATTGTGTCTAACAAGAGGAGATTGATTGAATTTGAAATAGTTGCACCTACTGAGGAGTGCACTTCAAGGGTCCAAAATAAGCTTCCTCAAAAGCTTAAGGATCCTGGCAGTTTTACTATCCCCGTGAGAATAGGCAATGTTGATGTAGGTCATGCACTTTGTGATTTGGGAGCAAGAATAAATTTGATGTCATTGTCCTTGTACAAAAAATTGGGTTTGGGAGCTCCAAAACCCACCACTATGATGTTGCAACTAGCAGACAGGTCCATAACTTACCCGGAAGGGGTGATTGAAGATGTGCTGCTGAAAATTGGGAAATTCATTTTCCCAGCTGATTTCATTATCTTAGATTTTGAAACAGATGAAAAAGTTCCTATTATATTGGGAAGACCTCTCTTGGATACAGGTGATGCTATAATTAAAGTAAGAGAGGGAAAAATGATCATGAGAGTTGACAACGAGGAAGCTGTTTTTAATGTATACAAAGCAATTCAACTTCCTCGCCATTATGAAGGATTGTCTATGATATCTGCCATGGAGATGGATGAGCAATTTATTGCCCCAAGTGTATATTTGAAGTATTCTTTAGAGAAAGCAATTGTGTTGTTCGAGAGTTTGGAGATTAATAATGAGGTTGAAGAGATAAAGCATATTTTGAATGCATCATGTGAATATATTAAAGGTTTAAATCCCTTTGAACCTTTGAATAGACCAAATGGTTCTCATCCGAAGCCATCAATTGAAGAAGCTCCAAAATTGGAACTAAAGCATTTACCTTCTCACCTTCATTATGCTTATTTGGGTAGTTCTGATACATTATCTGCTATTATTTCTTCTGACTTGTCTGAATTGCAGGAGGAAAAATTGCTGAGAGTACTACGTGAGCATAAAAGAGCAATTGGGTGGATAATGTCTGACATGAGAGGTATTAGTCCAGCTTTTTGCATGCATAAAATTCTCATGGAGGAAGGACACAAGCCGAGCATAGAACAATAATGCCGCCTAAATCCCAACATGAAAGAGGTGGTAAGAAAAGAAGTGATTAAATGGCTTGATGCAGGTATTGTATTTCCAATCTCTGATAGCAAATGGGTAAGTCCAGTCCAATGTGTTCCAAAGAAAGGAGGAATGACCGTAGTGACAAATGAAAACAATGATCTGATTCCCATTAGAACTGTTACTGGGTGGAGGATTTGCATAGATTATATAAAATTGAATAATGCCACCCAAAAAGACCATTTTCCTCTCCCCTTTATTGACCAAATGTTTGATAGATTAGCTGGGCAAGAATACTACTATTTTTTGGATGGTTACTCGGGATATAATCAGATTGTTATAGCCCTAGAGGACCAAGAGAAGACCACATTTACATGTCCCTATGGGACATATGCATTTAAAAGAATGTCATTTGGTCTTTGCAATGCACCTGCGACTTTTCAAAGGTGTATGATGGCTATTTTTACTGATATGGTTGAAAGATTTGTGGAAGTATTTATGGATGATTTTTCTGTATTTGGATGTTCTTTTGATGAATGTTTAATGAATCTTGACAAGGTACTTGCTAGGTGCAAAGAAACAAATTTGGTACTAAATTGGGAAAAATGTCATTTCTTGGTAAGTGAAGGCATAGTCCTAGGGCATAAAGTGTCCAAGAATGGATTGCAGGTAGATAAAGCAAAGGTTGAAGCAATTGAAAAATTACCTCCACCGACATCAGTTAGAGGCATTCGCAGTTTCTTGGGCCATGCAGGTTTTTATTGTCGTTTCATTAAAGATTTTTCAAAAATTTCATCTCCTTTGTGCAGGCTTCTTAAGAAAGATACATCCTTCAAGTTTGATGATGCTTGTCTGAAAGCATTTAATGAGCTGAAAAGAAGATTAGTTACTGCACCAATTATCATTTCTCCAGATTGGAAACTTCCATTTGAGTTGATGTGTGATGCAAGTGATATAGCCATTGGAGCTGTTTTGGGGCAGCGGAAGGAGAAAATCTTTTACTACATTCATTATGCGAGCAGAACTCTTAATCCAGCTCAAATGAATTAAACTGTTACTGAAAAAGAGTTGCTCGCAGTAGTATGGGCATTTGATAAGTCCAGGTCCTATCTAGTGAGAACCAAAGCCATAGTTTACATAGATCACTCAGCTATCAGGTATTTATTTGCAAAGAAAGATGTTAAGCCAAGGTTAATCCAATGGGTTCTTCTTTTGCAGGAATTTGATTTGGAGATTCGAGATCGAAAAGGGACAGAGAATCAGGTTGCAGATCACTTATCCAGGCTGGAAAATCGAGGCCATGTCACTAAAGGAGAATCAATCAAAGAAACATTTCCTGACGAATATTTGCTAGCCATCACTTCAGATGAAACCCCATGGTATGTTGATTATGTGAATTTCATTGCAAGTGGGGTGACTCCACCAGAATTCACGGCTGATCATAGAAGAAGATTCTTACATGACGTGAGATTCTACATGTGGGACGAGCCTTTTCTATACAAGCAATACGTAGATTAATTGGTAAGAAGGTGAGTCCCTGAGGAGGAGATGAATGCAATATTGCATGATTGTCATTCTTCTCTTTATGGAGGTCATCATGGTGGAGACAGAACTGCACAAAAGGTTCTGCAATCAGGTTCTTACTGGCCAAAATTGTTTAAAGATGAACATGCTTTTGTTAAAAATTGTGATAGGTGTCAAAGAACAGGTACAATCACGAAGAGGAACGAAATGCCTTTGCAAAATATTTTGGCAGTAGAGCTCTTTGATGTCTGGGGAATTGATTTCATGGGACCATTTCCATATTCTAATGGGCACAAATACATTTTTGTTGCAGTCGATTATGTGTCTAAGTGGGTTGAGGCCATTTCTCTCTCTACTAATGATGCAAAGGTAGTGGTAAGTTTCGTAAAGAAGCACATTTTCACACGCTTTGGAACTCCAAGGGTGTTGATAAGTGATGGAGGAACACACTTTTGCAATAAATTGTTGAAAAATATTCTAGCAAAATATAGGTAAGACACAAGGTTGCTACTACATACCATCCTCAAACGAGTGGTCAAGTTGAAGTGTCAAACAGGGAGGTAAAACAGTTTTGGAGAAAATAGTGAGTGCAAATAGGAAAGATTGGTCCGGTAAGTTAGAAGATGCATTGTGGTCTTACCGAACTGCATACAATACTCTAATAGGTACTTCTCCGTATAGGTTGATTTATGGAAAGGCACGTCATTTACCCGTTGAACTAGAACACAAAGCTTATTGGGCAATCAAAAAGCTAAATATGGATATGAACTTAGCCGGTGAAAAAAGACTGCTACAACTCAATGAACTTGATGAGTTTCGGTTGCATGCTTATGAAAATGCCAAGTTATATAAAGAAAAGACCAAGAGGTTGCATGACAAAAACATCCAACATCGTGAGTTTGAGCTGGGTCAAGAAGTTCTCTTGTTTAATTCAAGGCTAAAACGTTTTCCTGGAAAACTTAAGTCCCGTTGGGCAGGCCCTTTCGTTGTGGTAAGTGTGACTCCTCATGGAACAGTTGAATTGCGGGACATAAATTCAAGTGGCACATTCTTGGTAAATGGGAAGCGAGTAAAACACTATTGGGGTGGTGATATTAAACGTCACAAGACCTCGATAGATTTGGTTGATGCATAATGACGTGTTGAGTCGTGCCGCGACGTTAAATTAGGTGCTTGTTGGGAGGCAACCCAATGACTAACATCACTAACTTTTAATTGTAGTTTAGAATTATTAGATTTTATATGTATAATATTTTTAGTCAGGTGCAAGCATGAATTTGGCATAAAATCAGTGTACAATGATGTAGGAGGTGAATGGTGAGCTAAAAAAATCAAAAAATATGCTAACTCTGTGAAACATTGGCCTACCGCATCGCATGGGGCGCCGTTCCACACACCGCGCCAGGCAAAATTGCACAGATGAGGTAGAATACAAAATTGTCGGAGCAGCTAAGATTTTTGGCCTACCGCGCCGCGGCAGACCAGTTTTATAAAAAAAACATTGCTTAAATCCGAACCCCCCTCTCTTTATTTCATTATTTCACTCCCCAAACTCTTTTCTTCTCTATCACTAAACTCAAGCACCCCAACCAAACAAATTCATTCAAAGATTCATCCACAAATCCTTCTTCTTCTTGCAAGGTAAGTATTCTCTTCTCTCTTTTCCTTCAAACTAGTAGTATTTCATTTTGTATTTTTTTCTTATTTTCAAGTATATTTGTATAAACCCTAGCAAGAATTGTGTTCATAATCTTCTTTTAGTTTCTTTTGTTAATATTGTTAAAAATAGTATTAGAAACTTAGCTTGTATATTCTTTTTGGGGTTATGGAGGATTTGAAGGTGTGTTGAGGTGAAATGAGTTGAGTTTCTTGTTGAAGATTGTTAAGGAGTGTACTAATCCGAAAATGCATATAAGAAAGTGAAAATTGTGTATTGAATATTATTTTGAAGATGTGGTGATGTTATAGTTGTGATGAGAGGCATATTGGTGTTGTTGATATGGTGATTATGCCTCTTTTGAAGTTGAAATTTTAAGAATAAAAGACATGCTTACAATGTGTTTGTTAAAATGTCTAAGTGACATAAAATTGAGTAATGTTGCAAATTGCGAAACAAATTGCATTGTGAGATGTTATTATTGATAACAACTATAATATTAGGCCAAGCCATGATTTTTTTGCTTTCTTTATGTAAAAATGAGATGTAAGATTCATGCTAATGTGCCTATGTAGTATATTTTGTATATAAATTTTGAATTTTGTAAAACAGACAAATTTCTTTTTATGTTTAATATTAATTTAGCTTATAAAATCTAGCTTAGTTTTTTATTTTTATTTTATTTTTAATTGTTGCAAGTCTCTTTAATGATTGGGTAGGCCGATAAGCATTATATCATTCTAATTGAAGAACAGGGTAGTCTGAATCCCTGTTATACATGCTAAGTGTCAACATGATATAACATAAGTGTGGGGTATTTACTCCACTAGCTCTTAAAATAATTTTGTGTATCTTTAACTAATATATCATGTTGTGTAGGTATAATGTCTCGGCGCCCAAGCAAAAGATCAAACGCTGGCCTATCTGAGGCTGCATCTACTAGCTGACGTGGAGGTAGAAGGGCACCACCTCCGGCACCAGTGGAGAAGGAAGAGGAACACTTTGACCCTGATGCAGATGAGGTGCCAGAGTGCAAATATGGCATCAGGGCTATTCCAGCCTATATAATACAATGGTTCCAATCCTTCGTCCCTGCTGTGCCACCAACCCCAGAAGTTGCCATAGATGAAGCAAAGCTTGCCTGTAAGTATAATGCCATATATACTAACATTCGAGCTTTGGGTTTTGAAGGGTTATTTCGCCAAGGTGATAGTGTGAACATCAACTTGGTAAAAGAATTTTATGCCAATTGGCAACCAGGCGGTGATTTAGATGCCATCTATCAAGTCAAGGTCAGAACTATAGTGATCCCATTTTCGTCAAAGGTCATAAATCAAATAATGGGTTTCACTAAACATTCACATAAGTTGTTCCAGAGGTTCGTGCGTAGACCAGATTACCCAGACATCCACAGACAGCTATGTGGTGAAGATTCCTTTGCCTTGTGGACTAGAGATACAAATGAGTGTCACAAGGAAATGAAAAAAGGATCATTCCAGTATCCTGCACGAGTCATTTTGAAGATAATAAATGCCAAAATCATGCCAACATAAAGTGATACAGACGTATCAAAACTAAACGTTTGCTTGATTTATGCATTTTTAACAAGAATACAGGTGGATCTTGGGAAAATTATGCTAGAACACATGTCAAAGGTGAGACCTTTTTGGGGACGCCACCTACACTATCCGAGTATGATTACTCGATTATTGCAGACGCACTTCATTGAAGAAGAGTATCACTATGATCGGCGGATAGAAGTAATATATCCTATCAGGGTGCTTGATGTCACGACTATGATAGATCCGCCTGCAGCTGCACTTAACCCCGATCAAAGGTTTGTCCAGGTGGAAGAGACTTTGCAGATATTATTTGCTGACCTGCGCCTTTGCGCTTCTAGAGGGGAAGTGAACTTGGAAAAGTTGCAACAAAATCACCCTTTATCTCCTTTCACACAACAGTGGTTAGGAATGGCTCAGGATGGACAAATCCCACCGGATGAAGATGTAAACTCTATTCCCTCAGATGACGAGGAATATTTGTGCACCTTTGAGGATGACGATGCTTAGGCCAATGCCCTCAGGGAGTCTTTTCTGATCTATTTTTAATCTTTTTGCATTAGGGACAATGCAAATTTTTTAAGTGTGGGGTAGTTGGCCCCTATTGTAATGTACTTACTTTTATATTGTTCGTATTTTATTTGATTGAGTTTAGTTATTTTGTTTGATTTTGTTTAGTTTGTTAAAATTGCTTTTAGTTTGTTTTGTTAGATTATAGTGTTGATAGATAGTAAGTAATCCTAATTTTGGTATAGATCCCTGCTGGATTTTCTTGTTGAAAAACAAAGTCGAAATTCGAAAAATAAAAATAAAATATATCCATCAGAAAAATTCGAAATTTTTGAGTTTGCAGTTTTTGTTTTGTTTTATTTTCAGTTTAGTGTATGCTGGTTTTGGTTTAAATTAAAAATTTCCCCTTGGTTTTTCTTTACACTACGGTTCTTTTCCAAGGGTGTATTTGAACCGGGTATAATGTAATTTTTTATTTCAATTGAATAAAAAGTTCCTAACTTATAGAGTTAATCTCCTCAAATGCACATGCTTTATAAGTTATATGTACCTTATTTGTGACGTTCAAATCTCAGTTCTTGATTCTAAAGTAAGTGCCTTAAATTGTGTATTTATAACTATGCTTAACTGCTTTGACTAGAGAGTCAAGAAAGATCCAAGCTTGAATGAGTTATGTGCCAGTGTGTGAGTGAGGTTGTTGAAATATTCTGTGCGTAACAGTTGATATCTAGAACTTGCCCTCAAGTGTTTTGCAAAGAGAAATAGTAGCATTATTCAGTTTAGGAGATGATATAGGCACTTCTTTGTTGAACCAGTTTGATAATTATCTCCACCTAATTGTATATATCTTAGTCAAACCTGTTGAGTTGTTATTCCTATTTCTTTGGCATTCGCATTATAAACCTTACCAATTTATGTAAATATATCAGTTGTTGGAACCTCTATCTCTTATGAGCACTTAGTCTTGTTTTAATATTGTTAAAGTTGAGAAGAGATTTGTTGGTTTATATATATATATATATATATATGTATATGTATAGGGGGTGAATTAATTAAAAAAAGGAAGAATAATTCATATATGTGTATATATGTATATATATAGGGGTGAATTTTCAGTAGTAACATTCCCTAACTTATGGTGCTTAAAGAAAAAGGGATTTGTTGTTAGTATGAAAAATCTCAAAATGGTTGGAGATAGTTTAACATAAGAGTAATGCTAAATTGTGAAATGAAATAGTGTATATATGAAGTGCTCAAAGATATGTAGCTACTACATTCTATATTTATCACACCCTTCCTAAGCCTGCATTACAACCAATTAAAGTCCTATTTGATCCTTGATTGAATAAACTCAATTAGTAGAGTATTACACTAGGGGCAAGCATATGGTATGTCATTTGTTGCACATGAATTTCAATTCTGAGAGTGAGTTAGGTCTTCCTATTTTGAGTTCCTAAATATTTGTGAATAATATGTTGAGAGGAACTAGTCTATATTAGTTGTGGGAGGGCACATGATTTGTGAAAGCAAGGAAACGTTTTGACCTTTGTGTTAGAGTAAGTGAGCAAGTTATGAAAATGTGTGGCACTTGTGAGTCATGTCTTGAGGTTGAACTATTATGAATTGGTACTTAAGTGTCGGCATGTGTTGTTAGAGAAATTGTTTGATAAAAAAATCGTCCTTATGTGAAATGTAGGTCAATTGCTCGAGGACGGGCAATGGTCTAAGTGTGGGGTGTTGATCATAGGATAAAAACTCGTGTTTTAGTCATTGTAACAACACTTTAATTATTACATTTTACAAAGGTTTGAGCTTAAATAATAATGAATTGTACTAAATTCATGCTTTATGCCTTGCAGGAAGCTAATCCTACTGAAGAAATAAATTTGAGATGAATTTGACTGATTTTGGGCTTTGAAGTCTGAGTAAAATCTAAATAAATCAAGTCGAGATCGTGTTCAGGGGTCGCAAAGCAAGCTCGGATAGCAAAACAAATGAAAAAACGCAACAGCACAAAAAATTGCACTGCCGCACCGCGGGGCACGCCGCGTGGGGCGCCGCGGCAGTGCAAATATTTTCGCTGCATTGTTTTGCTCCGTTAAAATGCATTCTGCCTCTGTCCCATCCATGTACGCGTCGCACGGGGCACGCCGTGGGCGTGTAAAAATCACAAAATTATTCTATTTCGGACTAAAAAGGGCATACTCGTCAAAACCCCTTCCTACACAATTAAAAAGGCAAAAAGCAGTGCCATTATTGGGGAGACCTATTTTTGGAGAGAAAAAGAAGAAGGAGATTCATCTTGAAGAAGAGAATCAAGGAGGAACATCAACTTGGAGCAAGGATTAAAAGAGTTTTTCTAAACCTTCTCCTAGTATTTACTCATATTATGTTTAAGATTTTTATTGTTGATGTTTGTATAATTATGAGTGGCTAAAAACCCAAATGTTCTGGGGTTATGGGTGTTAGATGATTATGTTGTTTGAAGCTTAAATTGATGATCTTGAAATTATCGCTAAGGGTTGTTTATTTGATTCTGCTGTTAATTATTTTACTGTGTAGCTAACAGTGAAATACTATTTACGAATCTTGAGTTAAACTTGAAAAAGGAAATTCTTGATTGCATATAGAATCAAATAGAGCAAGATCTGGATCCTGGGCATCGGGTGAAAGATTCGCGATTAAGATAGAACTATACTTAATTGCCTTGTTTGGTTGAGAAATAGGATTTGTAAATGCATTTGAGTTAATATTAATACCATAGAAATATAGGTATTAATTTAACTTGAATAGGCGCATAAGAAATCGACAGATTCTTATGGGTATTATTAACCCTATAATCAATAACCCAGATAATTCAATAAATTATTTTTTAAGCTAAAAATGTAGCATGATCTCTAGCAATCCCATAACCTCGGGATATCTCCTTTATATTAATTGTTAAAAGAAAAATTCATAAGTGGCGTAGTAACTTTGCGTTGTATTATTGTTTGTCTACTATTTAAATTGTAAATTGGTTATTTATGTATTTTGTGATGAATTAGCTTGAATCGATAATTGTTTGAGTTTGCATCAGTCGTTAAGTTAATCACAAGTCGTCGCGGGAATGATACTCTACTTATTATTGTATTACTTGAAGATCGCGTACACTTGTGTGAGTGTTTTGGTCGCAACAGTGTCCATGCTTCAGAAGTATCACGGCGATCCATCCCACGTGTTAGATTTCAGCACTGTCCAGTTGGACAAGGACTTGTCATATGAGTAGGAGCCGGTAGCTATTCTAGACCGACAGGTTCGTTAGTTGAGATCGAAGAGTTTCCCTTCTGTTCGTGTTCAGTGGAGAGGTCAGCCTGCTGAGGCATCGACCTGGGAGTCCGAGTCCGATATGCGGAGCCGTTATCCCCATCTTTTCTCCGACTCATTTACTTCTTCTTATGTCCGTTTGAGGACGAACAATTGTTTTAGAGGTGGAGGATGTGATGACCCAAAAGGTCGGCACTTGATTTACGAGTAAATTCTGTATTTCGAGGCCTTAGAAGCCTCATTTTTCCTTACCTCGATTTGCATGCGCCGTTCGGGCGTATATCCGGAATGCTTTTATGTGGAAATGTGATGAAAATATTAATTTGGCATTTAAAATTAAATTTAAGTTGATTTTGGTTAATATTTTGGGTAAATGGACCCGGACCTGTGATTTGACGGTCTCAGAGGAAATATGGGACTTGGGCGTATGCCCAAAATCGAATTCTGAGGTTCCAAGCCCGAAAAATAAATTTTTTGAAAGAAATTATTTTACTTAAAATATAAGAGTTTTTGAAAATTTGATTATATTTGAAATTTATGGTATCGGGCCCATATTTTGGTTTCGGAGCCCGGTACAGGTTCAATATGAGGTTTGAGTTGTGTCTATAAAATTTGGTAAGAAACGGAGGTCGTTTGATGTTATTTGGACCCGTATTTGTGAAGTTTGAAACTTTGAAAGTTTTGAGATTTTTCTTAGATTTCTATGCTAAATTCGTTGTTTAAGATGTTATTTTGGCGATTTGATCGCACTAGTAAGTACGTAGGATGTTTTTAAGGTAGTGTACATGTTTGGTTTGGATCCCCGAGGGCTCGGGTGAGTTTCGGATAGACGTCGGAGTGTTTTTGGACTAAGAAAATCTGGTGTTTTTGTTGTTTGCTGGTGTCCAGGGTTTTGTGCTATGCGATCGCATAGGTAGGTTCGCGATCGCATAGTGTAGTCTCAGGGGGCACTATTTTGTGTGTTGTGCGAACGCAACATTAAGTGTGCGATCGCAAATCTTTGTCTGGGCAAGCTGTGCGAACGCACTCCCTTCTGTGCGAACGCGTATAATTAAAACAGGCCTGGGGGAGGGGAGGGCCAGTACTCTACGCAAAACCACTGCCCAGTTTCCCTTACCCTATGTGAACGCATGCTTTTAAGTGCGAACGCATAGGTATGTTTCCCAGCTAATATAAATACTCTTTTTAAAAAAAACGGGCAGACCTTTTTCTTCACCATATTTTCGAGGTTTACAGCCCTAAGAACGATTATCTTCAGCAATTATCATCCCCAAGTCATAGGTAATCAATTCTAAACTTTGTTCTTTCAATTCCTTACTGTTTTTCATCACTTTTAAAGAAAAAACTAAAAAAATTATGGTAGAAATTAGGAATTTGAGTAGAGTTAGGGCTTTTTGAATAATTGGAATGTAGACCTCATTTTGGGATCAGATTTCGAAACTAATTGCATATTCGGGCTCGTGGGTGAAAGGGTGATCAGGTTTTAGTCCGAACCTCGAGTTTCGACCAAGCGGGCCCAGAGTCCATTTTTTACTTTTGGGGGGAAATTATAGAAAACCTATAATTAAGCATTGGGTATGAATTCTTTAGCATTTATTATTGTTGTTAAATCAATTTGGACTAGATACGAGTTATTTGGAAGCGAATTCTAAAGGAAAAGCGGTGTTTGAGGCTTGAGTTGGCCGTGGAAGTTTGAGGTAAGTATTTGGTCTAACCTTAGCTTGAGGGATTAGGAGTTGCGTCCTATTTGCTTTGTGTTATTTGTTGAGTACGATGTATAGGTATGGTGACGAGTATCTATATGTTGGTGTCAAGCATGCCCGTGAGTCTTATACTATGATTAATGTGACTCTGTTTGTATTGTTCATGTCTTATGTGATGATTTCTATTGTTGAGAAAAGCTTGTGGAAGTAATTTTGGTATTTGAATATTAAAGAGCGTTGGCTCAAGTTGTAAATTAAATTGTGGAAGTATAATTGACCATTGAGCCTTTTAGAGCATTGGCTCAAGTTGTGAAGTGAGTTGTGAAGTAAATGTGAAAAAGAGAAGAGGATTATTATAGTATCTCCCTTGCCGGGATGTCGTTGCTTCTAATGCTATCTTCCTTACCGGGGTGTTGATGCTTTTGATATTGTTCCCTCGCCGGGATTTTATTGTGATTTTATTTATTTCCTTGCCCTCATTGCTTGTGATTGTTGTTTGGGTGAGGAAGAGTATTAAAGCACGAAGGGTGATGTCATGTATGATTTTGTGAGGAATAGTTTAAAAGCATGAAGGGTGATGTTGTGTTGCACGATGTACAATTTTGTGCCATTTGTATTGATTTTCCGGTGAGGACGAGAGTAAAAGCACGAAGGGTGATGCCGTGCACTTGTCCTTGATTTTCCTGATTCTTGCTGATAATTGAGTTATGTTGTCCTTTACATTTATTTACTGATTTTCTGTTGTTACTGGATTTTATTTTGATGTTATTGATTCCCTTGCCCAAATTGCTTTGTGATTGTATCTTGAGTGAGGAAGAGTGTAAAGCACGAAAGGTGATGTCGTGTACTATTTTGGTGAGAGAGTGTTAAAGCACGAAGGGTAATGTTGTGCATTATTTTTGTGAGAGAGTGTTAAAGCACGAAGGGTGATGCCGTGTACTTGTCTTGATTTCCTGATTTTTATTGATAACTGAGTTATGGTTTCTCTACATTTAATTGTTGGTTTTCTGTTGATATTTGTTGTACCCCGCAGCATGATTTCCCCATCCTATCTTCAATTGAACTGTGGTGATCCTTATATTTATTTGTCGTTCTTTTGTTATTATTCGATGTACCCGCAACATGTTTCCCCCTCCCATCCTTAACTGTACATTTCTGCTTTTATTTTCGTATGTATATGATTTAATTTCACAGGTTTATTTAGTAGTCTGGTCTTAGACTCGTCACTACTTCGCCGAGGTTAGGCTGGGCACTTATTAGCACATGGGGTCAGTTGTGTTGATACTACACTCTGCATTGTGTGCAGATCCCAGTGCTGTAGCTTTTGGACCGCAGTGAGATTGCTGTCTTCAGTCCAACAGGCGACCCGAGGTAGTCCTGCAGGCGTCCGCAGGCCTTGGCATCTCCTTCCATCCTTTCACTTTGTTTCTTCAATGTATTTCAAAGATAGTATTGTAATAAATCTTTCGGACCTTTATTTGTAGCATTCCTAGACAGTCTGTGAAGTTGTGACACCAGGGTAGTTTATGTATGAATTGGTACTGGCATCTTTATTAAAATATATTACGTTTCAGTCTTCCGCTTTTAAATTTCCGTTGTTTATATAATGTTGGCTCTTAATTGTTAAAGAATTAAAAAATGGGAAAAAAGTAAATAATTCAAAAGGTTGGCTTGGATAGCTTTCACTAGTAGGCGCCATCACGACTCCCGAGGGTCGGAAATCCGGGTCGTGACACATCCAAAACCCGATCCGAACATACGCCCGAGTCCGAAATCATCATACACACCTGTTCGAACCATCAAATTCCAATTCTGAGATCGTTTACTCAAAATGTTGACCGAAGTCAAATTTTGTCTTTTAGGCCAACCTTAAGGAACCAAGTGTTCCGATTTCAACACGAACCCTTCCAAATCCCGAACTAGCCATCCCCGCATGTCATAAATCAGTAAAAGCAAGTATGTAAAGTATCAATTAGGAGAATGAGATTCTAGAAAGTAAAACGATCGGTCGGGTCGTTACATATAGTATACAGTTTAATATAATAGTATATTCTTATAGGATATAGTATAATGTAATAGTATATTGTTATAAGTTTATCCTTTATTTTTTGTATTTGTTTAAGGAATGAACCAATCCTTATTATACCATGTCAGTATATGATATATACCAGTTTTGTATCATAGAGGGTAAAGCTTTTTTTTTTTAAAGAAATAAAGTAGTCTTTTATGATACCCTTTCAGTATATGATATATATCATATTAGTATCACATGGTAATGAGTTTTTTTTAAGGAATGAATCACTCATCTATGATATCATGTTAGTATATGATATATATTATGTGAGCACCTAATTTTTGCCTTACATGAGAATAACTTCTACAAATAAACCAAAAATAATTTTTAATGAATTTTAGATGTTTTTCTTTATTTAGTTGCATTTCAAGCATTTTTAATATTTTTAAAATCATAGAAAAATGATAAAAAAAAAATTATCACATTTTAATTTCATATCATTTTAGGTCCAATTTGCATTTAGGAATTTAATTTCATAATTTAATTACATTCATTAAACAAAAATCACAAAATAATTGCTACAATAGTCATGTTCACATTTTAGCTTTTAGTTTCAAATTAATTAGTATTAAATTAGTAAAAATAAGTAAGATTAACTTTACAAATTAATTTAAGCTAGAGCCTAATTTAGGATTTTATTTAGCTTGTTCAATTAATTCAATTAGATTTCTGAAATCAAAAGAAAAACAAAGAAAATAAATAGATTTGGTCTTTCAATTTCGTCTGGGCCAGCTTAACTTGAAGCCCAAAAATTCTAAATTACCCAAGCCCAAAACATTAAGTCCATACCATTCCCCATTTGCTCTAACTTAATTCAACAACAACAACCACAACAACCCAGTGAAATCTCACTAGTGGGGGCTGGGGAGGATAGTGTGTACGTAGACCTTACCACTACCCCAAAGGAGTAGAGAGGTTGTTTTCGAAAGACCCTCGGCTCAAGAAAACAAAAGGACAAAAGAAGACAATGTTCGTAACACCGCCGAAATAATATGAAACAAATATGACAAATAGAAACAAAAATCAAGAAAAATGATCCAAAGTAGGCAAAAGCAAAAGCAAAGCAAAAGCAAAATAGTATCCCTACCAAACTAGTCTCACAAAGATATGGTATAAGACAAGACTCAACTACCTCCTAACCTACAACCCTAATACTCGACCTCCACATGTTCCTATCAAGTGTCATGTCCTAGGAAATCTGAAGCCTCGCCATATCCTACATAATCACCTCCTCCCCCCCCCCCCAATACTTCTTAGGACGCCCTCTACCTCTCCTCGTTCCCTCCACAACCAGAAGTTTGCACCTCCTTACCGGAGCATCCGGGCTTCTCCTCTGAATATGCCCGAACCATCTGAGCCTTGCTTCCCGCATCTTGTCATCAGTGGGAACCACGTATACCTTCTCCCAAATATCAACACTCCTAATCTTATCCATCCTAGTGTGCCCGCACATCCACCTCAACATCCTCATTTCCGCTACCTCCATCCTCTGGATGTGTGATTTCTTAACCAGCCAACACTCAGCCCCAAACATCATGGCCGACCTAACCACCGCTTTATAGAACTTACCTTTGAGTATTAGTGGCACTCTCTTGTCATACAATACTCCCGATGCTAATCTTCACTTCATCCATCCTACCCCAATACGATGTGTAACATCCTCATCGATCTCCCCTCCCCCCTGGATAACCGACCCAAGGTACTTGAAGTTTCCTCTACTCCGGATGACCTGTGATTCCAACCTCACATCCATGCCCACTTCCCTCTGCTCAGCACTGAACTTACACTCAAGATATTCTGTCTTTGTCCTGCTAAGCTTGAAACCTTTATATTCAAAAGCCTGTCTCCAAACGTCCATCCTCTCATTAATACCGGTTCGCGACTCATCAATCAGAACTATGTCATCGGCGAATAACATGCACCATGGCACATCCCTTTGAATGTGATGTGTCAATGCGTCCATCACCAGGGCGAATAGGAACGGACTGGGCGTAGAACCTTAGTGTAGCCCTATAATAACCGAAAAATCCTCAGAGTCGCATCCTACTGTCCTAACCCGAGTCTTCGCCCTAACATACATGTCCTTAATCGACATAATGTAGGGAACCGACATGCCTTTTGACTTCAAGCTTCTCCAAAAAACTTCTCTAGGAACCTTATCAAACGCTTTTTCTAGGTCAATAAACACCATGTGCAGGTCTTTCTTCCTGTCCATGTACTGTTCAACCAACCTCCTAACAAGGTGTATAGCTTCTGTAGTAGAACGACCCGGCATGAAACCAAACTGGTTATCGAAAACGAACACTGTTATCCTCGACCTTGCTTCGACCACCCTCTCCCATACTTTCATAGTATGACTCATTAATTTGATACCCCTATAATTGTTATAGCTATGGATATCACCCTTATTCTTATACAGTGGGACCATCGTACTCCACCTCCATTCTTCTGGCATCCTCTTCGCCTTAAAAATAACATTCAACAACCTAGTCAACCACTTCAAACCTGCTTTCCCCACATACTTCAAAAATTCTACCGAAATCTCATCAGGCACGGTCGTTTTGCCTCTACTCGTCTTACTCATAGCTCACGCGACCTCCTCAACCTTGATGCGCCTTCAGTACCTAGAGTCATTGTGACTCTCGGAATGCTCCAATTTACCAAGAAAAATATCCTGATTCCCTACTTTGTTAAGAAGTTTTTGAAAGTAAGTCTGTCATCTCCTCTTAATCTGGGAATCTTCCATCAATACTCTTCCATCGTCGTCCTTGATGTATCTCACTCGGTCTAAATCTCGAGCTTTCCTCTCTCTCCACTTGGCCAGCCGAAATAACTTCTTCTACCCTCCTTTTTCCCCTAGTTCCTCGTACATACGACTATAGGCCGCAGTCTTAGCCTATGTGACCGCCAGCTTCGCTTCCTTCCTAGCTACCTTATACCTCTTTATACACGCTCGCCTCTCCTCCTCGCCTATGCTCTCCACTAACGACCGGTACGCCTCCTTCTTTGCTTTCACTTTACCTTGTACCACTTTATTCCACCACCAGTCACCTTTGTGACTGCCGGAGATGCCCGTCGAGACCCCTAACACCTCTCTCACAGCCTCCCTTATACAGTCTGCTGTCGTTGATCACATAGTGCATGCATCACCACTACTCTTCCAAGCTCCCATCGCCGACAATTGCCCGTCCAACTCTTGGGCTTTATCCTTAGTTTAGGCTCCCCACCTGATTCTCGGTCTTCCTCGAGCAGATATTTTCCTCCTTTTCACCATAATACCAACGTCCATCACCAAGAGTCTATGCCACGTCACGAGTATCTCACCTGGAATCACCTTGCAATCCTTGCAAAACCCTCTATCACGCCTCCTGAGAAGGAGATAGTCAATCTGAGTATGTGCCACCGTGTTTTGATAAGTAACCAAATGCTTATCCCTCTTCGAAAAGATAGAGTTCGCAATCACCAACCCAAAAGCCTTGGCGAAGTCCAGTAACGAGGTTCCTCCTCCATTCCTCTCCCCAAAACCGAAGCCTCCATGTACTTCGTCATACCCACCTGTTGTTGACCCAATATGACCATTGAAATTTCTTCCTATAAATAACTTCTCAGAAGGTGGTACCTGACGTACAATCTCATCTAACCCCTCACAAAAGCGTCTTTTAACCTCCTCGTCTAGGCCCGCATGAGGCGCATAGGCACTAACGACATTTAGGGTGCACTACCTACCACTAACTTAATAATCATCAACCTATCATTCACTCGTCTAACCTCAACCACAAACTCTCTAAGTTCCCTATCCACCAAAATACCCACTCAATTCTTACCCTTCTGGGTTCCTGAGTACCAAAGTTTATACTTGTTCGCGTCCCTCGCATTCGACACTGCCTACCTTGTCTCATGGACACACGCTATATTGATCCTTCTCTTCTGGAGGATCTTCGCCAACTCTATAGACTTACCTGTCAATGTACCTATGTTCCATGACCCAATTCGCAACCGATAAACACCCTTGTTCCCTTTACCACCCTTGCTTCGCGACCCACCCCCTAACCCCCTCCCTATATCTCGACCCACCCCACGCACCCCCTGAGGACATGAGCACACTCGACCATCCCAGACCACAACCATTATACCTCCGACGAACTAAGGGGATTCACTACCCTTATAAAACAACACCCTAGACCCAAGACCTAGACTAAAAAAAAAAAAAAGCAAAACACGGTAGCCTTACTCTTTCTTCTCCAACATTGCAAATACCATTTCTCACCAAAATCAGGCTATGAATTCACGCTCAAAACGTCTCCCAAAAGTTAGCCCTCAAGCTCCTCAAAATTCCACCTGAAACCAACGTGAAAATTGGCCAAGGCGCGGCTATAAATCAGCTGAGAACTCAGCTGAAATCTGACATTAAAATGCACCAAATTCAGCCATGAAACAACTCGAAACCATCTATTTTCATGCATAAGTCCAGCAAGGTCTGACTCTAACGCCTCGATTTTGGTCAAGTTCGAAGAGGCCGAAGTTTGAGGTTTGGCTGAGTTCTCGATGCCCCGGCCTTCGTGGATTTCCATTTCCAAAACCAAAATTGCTGGCTTTTCTGTACGCAGCAAAAGGTTAGAATTTATCAATAAAGCTCCTTTTTCTTCTATTAGTTCATTCTTGCTCGAGTAGTTAATATTGTGCTCTTCGATAATTTTGCAGATTTGTTTGGTTTGCTCTGTTTTCTTTGGTTTTACTTACTGATTTTTAGTTTTCCTTTACTATCTTACAACTGCAATTTAATGGTAGTAGTTATGCTTTAGATTCCATTTGTGTATTTTCTATTATCTGTTAATTAAATTAGTTGGACAAGGTTTCATTGTAATTTAATGCGGTTTAGAATTCAGGAAGGTTTGTTCGTTGTTCGATGAGTGAGTCAACGTGTATAGTCTTGTAAAATGGAAGTGTGTAGTTGGTTTAATTTGAAGTTGGGTCATTTCGGTTACTGGCACAAGACTAATATCAGATTTTACCTTAATTTTATTTGCTTGGTTTTGAAAGTATATGGGACAAAATCTTTCTCGAACCCATTTCCCTAACAAATCATAATCTGGTGTATCTACTTGCATACCAAATCAAATTAACAAATATTAGTAAGTTATAAGCATGCTAGTAGTAAAATCAACCATGTAAATAATTTTACTGATCAATTCTATCACATGATCCACAAATGAATCCATAATTCATGGCCCTCATAAATTAGATTAAGAGCTAACACTTGTAGTTGCTATAGTTAAATACATTTCCTTTAAAAAGAAAAAGGGTTGAGGTGTCCCATCCATAAATTAGATCATCCATGGCCCTCACAAATATTGTAACTTAGATACTAAAATGAATCTTCGTAGTTGCTTTAGGCGCGCTACATTAAATTATCATGGCTACGGGTACGACTCCCGTGACATAGTTGTGATTGCTAAAATCTGTGTGTACGTTTTATGTGACCCGACTTCAATTTCCAACAATGTTAAATAAAATGTGTCGCGAACCGTGGGTGTATTTCATGTAGCGTGGTTTAAGATGTGTTTTAAATAACATTGAATTTTCCTAAAAAATAGTAAAAGCGGTTAAAAAGTCGTAAAAATGCGCATAGGTTTAAAATGCATAATTAATCAGATAATAGGCCAATATTAACATTTTAAGCGACCGTGCTAGAACCACGGAACCCGGGAATACCTAACACATTTTTCCGGGTTAACAGAATTCCTTATATAGAATTTCTAGTTCGCGGACTTTAAAAAATAAAATTTCCTCGATTTGGGATTTTAAAATAAACCGGTGACTTGGAACACCAAATAAACTATTCCAAGTGGCGACTCTGATAAATTAAATAATCCCATTTTGATTTATGTCACATTAATTGGAAAAACTCTCATATACCCTCTCGGGTGTAAAAAGGAGGTGTGACAGCTCTGGCGACTCTGCTGAGGACTGAACCCAGAATCTCTAGTTCAGGGTTCAAGAATTCGAGCTTAGAATAACTATTATACTTGGCTTTATTTATTATCTAATTTTTATATGTTTGGGCCTAATGTGCTAAATGTCGCCTTTTACAGTTTTGATATTTTTTGGATTGTATATAAACTGTTACAAAACCCTTCTTCTCCGTGAATCTTCTAAATCATCTAGAAAGGGTGCACTTCGTGTGACTTCTTTTCTGTTAGAGTCATATCCCAATTTTAGAACGAGGTTCGGACAAGTTGCAAAGTTGGTGAAGCTTTTGTATTCCTGGTACGCTGTCCCCCTCCCCCCCAGCTCGAGCTGTCCACTCGGATAAGCCAGGTCTAGAACAATAAGCCCAGGTTCTAAACCTAGAATAACATAGCCTCATGCTGGATCCCTAGTAGGAACGCTTGTTTGCATCACGTGCATTTGACTTTGGGAACTCAACATAGGGGTTGGGTCCGTCTAGGACAGGTGTACCCAAATTTAAAAAAAAAGACCATCCTGATGCAATTTACGTGCTACTTGCGCATCTATTTGTTTTGGCTTGCATGTTGACCAGCTTCTAGAATAAAGGAAAAAAATCAAAAAAAAAGTGAGAGGTAGGTATTTAGAAAATTCTGAAACTCTGCCGGAATTTTGGAAAACAAAATTTAAAAAAGTCATTTCAAACAACAACAACAACAACAACAACAACAACAACAACCCAGTATAATCCCACACGTGGGGTCTGGGGAGGGTAATATATACGCAGACCTTACCCCTACCCCGAAAGGTAGGGCTATTTCCAGGAGACCCTCGGCTCAAAAAAGAAATAGGAGATGATATATTAGTACCAAAAAAATGCATAATAAAAATAACAACAATATATAAGAGATATGAAATACATAATACGAAATACGAAATACGAAATACGAAATAGATGGATGGTATAGTACAACTAGAAGGTAAAGCCCTGCATCAATAGACGACCAATGACATTCCTAGTCTAACTCCTAACTGGATAGTCTCACTCTATTGTGCTGTAGAAATATTCACACTCTCCCCTAACCTACAACCTTAATGCTCGACCTCCATAATTCCCTATCAAGGGTCATGTCCTCAGTAATCCTAAGTCGCGCCATGTCCTGTCTGATCACCTCTCCCCAATACTTCTTAGGTCGTCCTCTACCTCTCCGCATGCCTACTACAGCCAGTCGCTCACACCTTCTCACCGGTGCATCAGTGCTCCTCCTCTGAATGTGCCCGAACCATTTGAGTGTTACTTCCCGCATCTTGTCCTCCATGGGGGCCACACCCACCTTCTCTTGAATATCTTCATTCCTAATCTTATCCATCCTTGTATGCCCGCACATCCACCTTAACATCCTCATCTCTGCTACTTTCATCTTCTGGATGTGTGAGTTCTTTACCGGCCAACATTCAGTTCCATATAACATGGCAGGCCTAACCACTGCTCTATAAAACTTACCTTTTAGTAACGGTGGCACTTTCTTGTCACACAAGACTCTCGACGCTAACCTCCACTTCATCCACCCCACCCCTATACGGTGTGTGACATCCTCGTCAATCTCCCCGATCCCCTAAATAACCGATCCAAGGTACTAACTCTCTTGGGAATTACTTGAGAGTCAAGCCTCACTTCAACTCCCGCTTCCGTCGGCTCAACTCCAAATTTGAACTCGAGGTATTCCGTCTTCGTCCTACTCAACTTGAAACCTTTAGACTCAAGAGCATGTCTCCACATCTCTAGCCTCTCGTTTACGCCGCCTCTTGTCTCATCAATTAGAATAATGTCATCAGCAAATAACATGCACCATGGAACCTCCCCTTGAATATGATGAGTCAGTGCATCCATCACCAGGGCAAATAGGAATGGGCTGAGCGCAGACCCTTGGTGCAACCTCGTAATAACTGGAAAGTGTTCAGAGTCACCTCCTACTGTCCTAACCCAAGTCTTAGCTCCATCATACATGTCTTTAATCACCCTAATATAGTTACTCGGGACCCCTTTATCCTCTAAGCAGCTCCATAAGACCTTCCTAGGAACCTTATCGTACGCTTTCTCCAGATCAATAAACACCATGTGAAGATCCTTCTTCCTATCTCTGTACTGTTCCACCATCCTCCTAATAAGGTGGATAGCTTCTGTGGTAGATCGTCCCGGCATGAACCCGAATTGGTTGTCTGAAATAGACACCGTCCTTCGCACTCTCATTTCTACCACTCTCTCCCAAATTAAACTTTCATGGTATGACTTAGTAATTTGATGCCCCTATAGTTGTTACAGCTCTGGACATCACCTTTGTTCTTATACAACGGGACCATTGTACTCCACCTCCACTCTTCAGGCATTCTATTAGTCTTGAATATAACACTAAACAATGCAGTAAGCCATTCTAAGCCTGCTCTACCCACACACCTCCACAGTTCAACTGGAATTTCGTCTGGCCCAGTAGCTCTGCCCCTTCTCATCTTACGCACTGCCTCCATGATTTCATCGATCTCAATGTCCCTACAATTACTTAATTCATGGTGACTGTCGGCATTCCTCGATTCCCCAAGTATAATATCCTGATCCCCTTCTTCACTTAGAAGTTTATGAAAGTAGGTCTTCCACCTCCTCTTAATCTGGTCATCTCCCATCAAAACTCTGCGGACATCATCTTTTATGCACCTCACTTGGTCCAGATCCCGAGTTGTCCTCTCTCTCGCCTTAGCGAGTCGGAATAACTTCTTCTCCCCACCTTTGTTCCTTAGTTCCTCATACAGACGAGCAAAAGTTGTCGTCTTAGCCTCCATCACTTCCATCTTCGCCTCCTTCCTAGCTACCTTATACCTTTGACTGTTCTCTCTCTTCTCCTCCTCGTCAGTGCTCCCTACTAACCGTAGGTAAGCCACCTTCTTTGCTTCCACTTTACCTTGGACAACTGCATTCCACCACCAATCTCCTTTGTGGACACCATTGTGGCCCGTAGATATCCCTAACACCTCTCTCGCCGCCTTTCTTATACAGTCCGCCATTGCCGACCACATTGTGTTTGCGTCCCCACTACTTCTCCAAGCTCCCATTGCCGATAACCTTCCTTCCAACTCTTCAGCTTTATCCTTAGTTAAGGCGCCCCACCTAATCCTGGGGCATCCTTGTACTGACCTCTTGTTCCTCCTTATCCTAATACAAATGTCCATCACCAAAAGCCTATGCTGCGTTGAGAGGGTCTCACCTGGGATAACCTTTCAGTCCTCACACAACCTTCTATCGCATCTCCTGAGGAGGAGATAGTCAATCTGAGTCTTCGCCACCGAACTTTGGTAAGTAACCAAATGTTCATCCCGCTTCGTAAAACTCGAGTTTGCAATGACTAGATCGAAGCCTTGGAAAAGTCCAACAGCATAATGCCCCCTCCGTTCCGCTCTCCGAAACCAAATCCGCCATGCACCTCAGTGTACCCGCCTGCAGATAACCCAATATGACCATTGAAATCTCCTCCTATGAATAACCTCTCAGAAGGCGGTATACTACGAACAATCTCATCCAACCCCTCCCAAAAGTGCCTTTTAATATCCTCATCCAAGCCTGCTTGTGGTGCGTACGCGCTAACGACATTTACAATGCCCTCACCCACCACCAACTTAATAGTCATTAGCCTATCATTCACTCGCCTGACCTCTACCACTGACTCTCTAAGATGGCTATCTACCAGGATACCCACTCCATTCTTACCCCTCAGGACACCAGAGTACCACAACTTATACCCATCCACGTTTTTTGCCCTCGATCCGACCCACCTAGTCTCCTGGACACACGCTATATTAATCTTCCTCTTCTGCAGGATTTTCGCCAACTCTATGGATTTACTCGTTAGTGAACCTATGTTCCATGACCCGATTCTCAACCTATAGGCTCCCTTGCCCCCTCTACCTCCCCTGCTACCCGACCCACCCCCTGAAAAAAAGTCATTTCAAAATGAACCCAAAATATTCAAGTGTCACGTTTCCTTGTTCTGTTAAAATTGACCGAACTACGCTGGTCTGATTCTCACCGGATGTGAGATACGTAGGCAAACCTCATTGGTTCCGACCCCAATTTTCAAAAATTCAAAAATATTTTCCTTTAGTTCCTTCTTTAGAAATCTTTCCTTAGAAAATTCAAAAAAAAAAAAAGAAGTTTTTAAACTCGAAAAAAAGTAGTTTCCTTCTTTCTAGAGTCTTTCATTTGGTAAAAGAAATCAAAATCAAAATCAAAAAGAATAAAAATCCGAAATACGGGTTTCCTTTATTTTGAAGTATTTTTCCAAAAATTAAAAACCAAAAAAAAAAGAATCCAAAAAAAGGGAAATGTTCTTTTCCTTCTTTAAAAGTATTTCTTTCATAAAGGTCACCAAAAAAGACAAAAAAAAATTTAAAAAAAATTGAAGTCCAAAAATATTTTTGCTTTTCTTTAAAAGTACTTTTGTAAATAAATAAAAAACTCAGAAATTCAAAACATTTAAAAAAGTCCGTCTTTCGAAAATTAAGAGGCAACATCCAAAACCCAAAAATATTTTCTTTCTTCCTTAGAAAAATATTAACCAAATGAAAATTCAAACAAAAATATATTCTTTTTACTTTTGAAATTCCCAAAGTTCAAATCAAAAGACAAGGAATTTTTAGAAGTCTTTCTTTAAAAAATAATCAAAATCAAAATAAAAAATAAAGCTTTTGATTAAAAATAATTCCCTTTCTTCTTTTAAAGCATTTTTTTAGAGAATTCCAAAAGAAAAAAAATCAAAAAATTAAATATGTTTTACTTTTGATTAAAGCTTTCATGGTTTTAGTTTTATAAAAGTAAACAAACATCCCAAACTATGCAAGATCTGATTCATGCGGCGTCATGATACATAGGCAATCCACATCGGAAACGATCATAGCCATAACATTAGTTGAGTGATAAAATGAACTGAAAAAAAATTGAGTGAAAAAGAGATCGACAAAAATAAAAGAATGACAAAAACAAAAACAAAAACAAAAAAAGACAAAAATAAAAGAGCGGCAAAAATGAGATGAAAAATCAAGAGTGATTAAGATAGGAAAAAATAAAAGAAAAGGGGTACATACTGAAAGGGTTAGTTAAGGCCGGGATGAAATATGCAACCGTTCAAACATATGGTAGAAGCGTTTAACTGTTTAGGTGCATTCTATCCCAATGTGCAATTTCTTATATGTTAAATATTTCAAAACTAACAAGGTTGTTGGGTGTGCAAACTAGCCAGGTTTTGGTGGTTGGTTTTGTTGGTAGTCTAGCCTCCCCTCCTTCACAAGATCCAAAGGCACAGATGACCTACGCAAGCAATCTACCAATCATCGGTCCTGAGGATAGCCCGGCATCGGCTATTCTGCAGCTAGAATCAGCAGCTACTAAAGAGAATAAGATGTTGCGTCGCCGCATATTGGAAATGTGGGACCCCTGGTCTAATGGTAAGGAACCGCCAAGTGCAATCCCTGGGTTCCCTGATTTAATCCCCACATCAAGTGAGGTTACAAACGCCTCTGTGCCCAACGCGCTCATCCCATGCGGGGCACCCTCCAATGCCGTTCAATGATCCTTGCATGCCTTCTGTGGTTCGCCCCCAAGCATCGGCTTCAAGGGCACCGCCTCCAATGTTCATCTTTCAGGGTCCACAACTTCAACAAGAAATAACATATGTAACCCCGTACTCTTTCACTCAACCTTCGCAATATGATCTCTCGGGGGAGAAGAAAATATGGACATCGCTCCCGAGATCGAGGGGGACCCGCAGGTCATCCAACCGATCATATATACTTCCCGAGGTCCCTCAACATTATTATCCTCTTCAAGATGCTGCTTATGTCGCGGCACCACCTTCTTATGTGGTGATGAACGCGCAACCTTACACGCGGCCACAACATCATACACAAAAACGAGCTTCACCTCCCATAAATGCCCATTTTTACCAAGCTTCATATAATCCCCAACCAGATGTTCCCCAGTACAACCCTCACCTAATAGAGCCTTTCAAAAAGAATCAGTTCACCCCTATTGGTGAATCGTATTCAAGCTTGTTCCAAAAGCTAATTAGGCTAGATCTATTGTAGTCAGTGGCCCCGAACCGGCCGAACCCGATTCCCCCTCGCACGGAGCTGATGCTAGATGTGAATACCACTCTGGAGCAGTGGGACACAGTACAAAGGACTGTTAGACCCTCAAAAAGACAGTTGAAGATTTGATTGAAGCTAAAAGAATTGTTTTTCAAGACGAAAAAGCTCTTGATATGATGAACGATCTATTGCCTGCCCACAACATCGGGCCAATAGTCGGAATGATTTCGGAAGATGAGGAATTTGATCCGGCACTGAAGGCCATTGCTGAGACAGAAGAAAAGCCAAAAAATGGTCGCCAAGCATGAAAGTTCCCCATCAGACAGGAGTCTTACGAGCCAGTCCTGCTATCCTTTCTGCATCCGGATTATCTCAGGGTGTGATCCAAATATTTTACTTTAATGTCTTACTTTCCGATGTAAACCCTTCTATCTTCATAAAAAAGCTGGGAAAAAAATTCAAAAATAAAAAAATCAAATGAAATTAATATTTCATTGTCCAGGAATGTCTCTTTTCTTAATCTTGTCATTTTTCTTATTCTCTTTTAATTCCGTTAAATGCAGATTTCAATAACATGACATGCTTGAGGACTTCATGCCCAGATCCTGAAAGCTGTCAGACCTCGAAAGAATGAATCAAGGATTAGATCGCAATGAAGATAAAGCTTAAGGAAATAAAACAAAGAGTTGTAACAACTGAAGAAAAATTGGTTCCCGGATTGCAAAAGTCCATACATTGCAACAAGAGTACTGCCAAAAGAGTGTGTTGCACTTGGGACACATCAAAGGAAATGTCCCTGAAATAATTGTCAATGAAAATGCAGTCAAAAGGCACTATGTTGGATCTTTCATATAGTACTAATATTATTCGGTTGGGATGACGAAGGCTTTCATTCTCGCTACCCAAACATTACCAACCCCAGTTCGCCCTCCGTGAACTATCGTGACGACACCTAGTCTCTACGACTAGGTAAGCCTAACAAATGCGGAACATAAACAGAACTTGCGGAAGAAATAATCAAAAACCAAAATAACTGAATGAAAACAATGGTTATAATGTCGCTAGGCATATACAACACAACATTCTCAAAACCAAGTATACTATCCCAAAACCTGGAACTCACGGAAACACAAGCCTTTGGAATATCTAACAGTCTAACTCCAGAATATCTAACAAGAAAGAAAATACAGAAGGGCAATGTTTAATAGCTAGGATAGAAAGGGACTCCTCGGTCTGCGGACGCGGAAGATATACCTCGAAGTCTCTAGAGCAGTCGCCTCCCTCAAGGATGGTAGGCTTGAGTAGCGGTACCTGGATCTGCACATGAAAAACATGCATAGAAAGGGCATGAGTGCACCACATCGGTACTCAGTAAGTGCCAAGCCTAACCACGGTTGGGTAGTGACGAGGAAGGTTAGGGCCCTACTAAGGTAAAATAAAATAATAAGGTCAACAGTATAGAACAGAACAGTATAAATAAGTACAGCAGTAAAATAACACAAGATGTATAGGACAACAACAACTATACAGAAGCAAGGTAAACACGGAAAAGAAATACAGCTCAGCACCAATAATAACAATCGAAAATCTCCCAGGATACCCTCCTATAGTCCCATATGTATATATTCAATAGGTCTCCCGGGATCCCGTCCCATAGTCCAACTCATAGTGCGCGGGGATCTACCGGAATCTCGTTCCGTAGTCCCAAATGTAAATACCCAGTATTGGGGAAATCTACCCGGTGCATTTCCATAGTTCCATATAACTGTGCAGGGTGTCTACCGAAATCCCACATTCGTAGTCCCAAAATAAACAGACAGCAACAACAGGAAAGTATACAGAAGTGGCAAAATTTCATATTAAGGCAATAAGTGATTCTAGCCTAACATGCTGCACAGAATTCAGGTAAGGAAGGTTGAGCAGATAAAGCAATTAAGTCACTTAGACATGCTTTCCTAAGCTAACAACAAGCTTAATAATGCAAGTAATAGAAACAGGAAAGGAAACATACTGATATTACTTAAAGCAAATTGGTTTCCCAATAATTAGCACAAGTACACACTCGTCACCTCACGTACAACGCATTTCAATTACCAAATATACCAATCATAAGGGGAAGATCCCCCACACAAGGTTAGACAAGCCACTTACCTCGAACCAGCTCATAAATCAACTTGAGACCATGTTCTTGCCACGAGTACTCTACTCCAAATGGCCCAAATCTATTCAATTAAATTTTGTAATTTAAATAACACTTCAAGTAACTGATTCTACAATGAAATTCTAAGCTAATACGCGAAATTAGGCAAAATGACCAAAATGCCCCTCGGGCCCACATCTCAGAATCAAGTAAAATTTATATTTCCAGAACCCTCGCACTCTCACGAGTTCAGTCATATCAAAAGTACCAAAATCGGAACTCAATTTGTCCCTCAAATCATCACTCAAAGGTCTCCAATTAGACAAGCCTAACCCCCCAATTACCACTGATTTTCCTTAATTTTTCATGATTAAATTGATAAAAATCATTCCAATAACGAGTTTAGGGACCAAAGACCTTACCCCAATGAACTCCTCTGAAAATCCCTCTTGAAACGTGTTCCCCAAGCTTCTTCCCATTTTGAAAAAGATGAAAAATGGCTAAATTTCGCAAAGGCAAGAATTTATATGTTCTGCCCAGCGATTTCCGCATTTGCGGCGGTCCCGCTTCTGCGAGGATTTCGTCGCATCTGCGACTTTCACTTAAAGGCCAATTTTCGCATCTGTAGTTACCCTTCCGCAGGTGCGGTACCGTTTCTGCGGTGAATTACCCACATCTGCGGAACCTGCTGATCCTCCCCAAATTCGCATCTGCGCTTGCTACGCCGCTTCTATGGCTCCGCACCTACGGGACCCAAACCGCAGGTGCGGTTATGACAGAAGACCAGCTGATGCTACAAACTTCCAACTCCAAAAATCCTTCTGTCAACCATCTGAATTCATCCCGAGGCATCCGAGACCTCAACCAAACATGCCAACCAATCCTAAAACATCATTCAAACTTGTTCCAACCTTCGGAATGCTTAAAACAACATCAAACACCTATTTTTCATCGGATTCAAGCCTAAGAATTCCAAAATCTCTAAAAATACGCTTTCGATCAAAAAGTCTATCAAACCTCGTCCGAATGACCTGAAATTTTGCACACACGTCACATTCAACACTACGGAGCTACTTCAACTTCCGGAATTCCATTCCGATCATCATATCAAAATCTCACTATCGAACCAAAAACTTCAAAATTCGACCTTTCGGCAATTCAAGCCTAAATTAGCTACGGACCTCTAAAACACAATCCGAACAAGCCCCTAAGCCCGGAATCACCCAACGGAGCTAACGGAACTATCAAATTTCCATTCTGAGGCCGTCTTCACACTATTCCGACTACGGTCAACTTTCCAACACTTAAGCTCCCATTTAGGGACTAAGTGTCCCAAAACTCTCCGAAACTCAAAACCGAATATCCCGGCAAATCCAAATAGCATAAATAAACTTGGGGAAAGTAGTTAATAGGGGATCGGGGTGTTAATTCTTAAGATGACTGGCCAGGTTGTCACATGGCTGCGCAGATTAGGTATCCAGTCCAAGAAGCATGTCATGTCTATTGAAGTCTACATGCACTCCAGATAAGTCCTTCTCTCCTCCCCCGAAAGGGAAACTTCTCTTTAAATTCATTTCCTATCCTTTGTTTATTTTTCTTTGAATCCCTTTCTGTTTAATTCTTCTCCGAAACTAATATAAAGAAAAGATGGCAAGATTGGTTTACAGGGTTCTGCTAACAAAATCTGAGTTCAAGGAAAAAGCACCCAGCCTCAGTAGGTGCATCAAGTCGATCTCGACTGGCCATGATGGCCGATGCTTCAAAGTCAAAATTATGGAAAAAGAAAGAAATCCAAAGTCAAATGCCCAAAAAGGCGAAATAAGATGAAAAGGCCAAAGCCCCGCACGGTTGAACCATCATGTGAAATTTTGGAAGGTCAAGGTCCCTGGGTTTTAAAAGGGAGATTGATCTCCAGAAAGTCAACAAGCAACAGAGATGTTCATCGAAGGAGTTGGGCTTATATCAAGTGATCAAACCAATCAAGGCCACAAAACCAACCATCGTTTCAAACTAACAATTGTTCTTTGTTTGAAAACATGAAACAGGTGCAATCCAAAGCAACTTTGTAAGAAGCAGGTGCAACCAAAAAGAAATTGTGCAAGGGCTAGAAACAACTTTGCAGCAACAATCCATAAAGGAAAGTCCCCTCCAAAATTCTTTCCCACATTCACTCATTCTATGAAATAAAAGAAAAAAGAAAAAAAAAGAAACAAAATGAAGAAAAAGAGATAAGAAGAAAAATTCAAAAACAAAATAGTAGCCTAGGGTCCCCAATCTCTAGTTACGTTTTTCCAACATAGGGTCTCCACTTCTTAGTTGAATTTATTTTAGACATAGGGTCTCCACTCCCTAGTCGTTTTTCCAACATAGGATCTCCATTCCCTTGTTGAATTTATTTTAGACATAGGGTCTTCAATCCCTAGTCGTTTTCCAACATAGGGTCTCCACTATCTAGTTGATTTTATTTTAGACATAGGGTCTCCACTCCCTAGTCGCTTTTCCAACATATGGTCTTCACTCCCTAGTTGAGTTTATTTTAGACATAGGGTCTCCACTCCCTAGTCGCCTTTCCAATATAGGGTCTTCACTCCCTAGTTGAGTTTATTTTTAGATATAGGGTCTCCACTCCCTAGTCGCCTTTCCAACATAGGGTCTCCACTCTCTAGTTGAGTTTATTTCTAAACATAGGGTCTCCACTTCATAGTCATCTTTGACATAGGGTCTCCACTTCCTAGTCGCTTTTCCAACATAGGGTCTCTACTCCCTAGTTGATTTTATTTTAGACATAGGGTCTCCACTCCCTAGTCGCCTTTCCAACATAGGGTCTTCATTCCCTAGTTGAAGTTATTTTAGACATAGGGTCTCCACTCCCTAGTCGTTTTTTCCAAAATATGGTCTCCACTCCCTAGATGATTTTATTTTTTTTAGACATAAGATCTCCAATCCCTAGTCTTTTTTCCAACATAGAGTCTGCAGGAAGAACCATCCAAGACTCAAGATAAAGCTTCAGAAGGTTAATAGATAGGAATCTTTTAACTCGTAGTTGATAGGCTTAGCTAGTTTAGCTTTTTATTTTTCATTTTTGGTATAATAAGGAGCTCAGCAAGCAGAAACAACAGTGAAATCACAGTTTTCCGGTAGCCCCAGCTACCAAAACTTCCCAAACTACACTGACCTGATTCCTTTATAGTCAAGGATATGTAGGCAACCTCTAAAGCAAAGTTCGGTCAAACTTTTTCAAAATGCTTCCAAATGGAGTTTCAAACGGGCAAAAATTGCTCGTAATTGCTCATTTTATCTTTACCCATAAACTTTTCATGTTTCCGAGCAAAGAGGGGCAGCTGTGAGCACCTAATATTTACCCTACATGAGAATAACTCCTAAAAATAAAGCAAAAATGATTTTTAGTGGATTTTAGAAGTTTTCCTTTATTTAGTTGTATTTCATGCATTTTTAATATTTTTAAAATCATAAAAAATGATAAAAAAAATATCACGTTTTAATTTCATGTCATTTTAGATCCAATTTGTATTTAGGAATTTAATTTCATAATTTAATTGCATTCATTAAACAAAAATCACAAAAAAATAATTGCTACAATAGTCATGTCCACATTTTAGCTTTTAGTTTCAAATTAATTAATGTTAAATTAGTAAAAATAAGTAAGATTAACTTTACAAATTAATTTAAGCTAGATCCTAATTTAGAATTTTATTTAGCTTGTTTAATTAATTCAATTAGATTTTTGAAATTAAAAGAAAAACAAAGAAAAGAAATAGATTTGGTCTTTCAATTTTGTCTGGGCCAACTTAACTTGAAGTCCAAAACTCCCAAATTATCCAAGCCCAAAACATTGAGCTCATACCCATTCCTCATTTGACCTAACCTAATACCTAACCTTATAAAATATAGCAACACCCTAGACCCAAGACCTAGACTAAAAAAAAAAAAAAGCAAAACACGGTAGCCTTACTCTTTCTTCTCCAACATTGCAAATACCATTTCTCACCAAAACCAGGCTATGAATTCACGCTCAAAACGTCCCCCAAAAGTCAGCCCTTAAGCTCCTCAAAATTCCACCCGAAACCAACGTTAAAATTGGCCAAGACGCGGCTAAAAATCAGTTGGGAACTCAGCTGAAATCTGACATTGAAATGCACCAAAATCAGCCGCGAAACAGCTCGAAACCAACTGTTTTCATCCATAAATCCAGCAAGGTCCGACTCTAACGCCTTGATTTTGGTCGAGTTAGAAGAGGTCGAAGTTTGAGGTTTGGTTGAGTTCTCGATGGTCCGGCCTTCGTGGATTTTCATTTCCAAAATCGAAATTGCTGGCTTTTCTGTACGTAGCAAAAGGGTAGAATTTATCAATAAAGCTCCTTTTTCTTCTATTAGTTCATTCTTGCTCGAGTAGTTAATATTGTGCTCTTCGATAATTTTGCAAATTTGTTTGGTTTGCTCTGTTTTCTTTGGTTTTACTTACTGATTTTCAGTTTTCCTTTACTAGCTTACAACTGCAATTTAATAGTAGTAGTTATGCTTTAGATTCCATTTGTGTATTTTCTATTATCTGTTAATTAAATTAGTTGGACAAGGTTTCATTGTAATTTAATGCGGTTTAGAATTCAGAAAGGTTTGTTCGTTGTTCGATGAGTGAGTTAACGTGTATAGTCTTGTAAAATGGAAGTGTGTAGTTGGTTTAATTTGAAGTTGGGTCATTTCGGTTACTGGCACAAGACTAAAATCAGATTTTACCTTAATTTTATTTGCTTGGTTTTGAAAGTATATGGGACAAAAACTTTCTCGAACCCATTTCCCTAACAAATCATAATCTGGTGTATCTACTTGCATACCAAATCAAATTAACAAATATTAGTAAGTTATAAGCATGCTAGTAGTAAAATCAACCATGTAAATAATTTTACTAATCAATTCTATCACATGATCCACAAATGAATCCATAATTCATGGCCCTCATAAATTAGATTAAGAGCTAACACTTGTAGTTGCTATAGTTAAATACATTTTCTTTAAAAAGAAAAAGGGTTGAGGTGTCCCATCCATAAATTAGATCATCCATGGCCCTCACAAATATTGTAACTTAGATACTAAAATGAATCTTCGTAGTTGCTTTAGGCGCGCTACATTAAATTATCGTGGCTACGGGTACGGCTCCCGTGACGTAGTTGTGATTGCTAAAATTCGGGTGTACATTTCATGTGACCCGACTTCAATTTCCAATAATGTTAAATAAAATGTGTCGCGAACCGTGGGTGCATTTCATGTAGCGTGGTTTAAGATGTATTTTAAATAACATTGAATTTTCCTAAAAAATAGTAAAAGCGGTTAAAAAGTCGTAAAAATGCGCATAGGTTTAAAATGCATAATTAATTAGATAATAAGCCAATATTAACATATTAGGCGACCGTGCTAGAACCACGGAACCCGGGAATGCCTAACATATTTTTTCGGGTTAACAGAATTCCTTATCTAGAATTTCTGGTTCGCGGACTTTAAAAAATAAAACTTTCCTCGATTTGGGATTTTAAAATAAACCAGTGACTTGGAACACCAAATAAACTATTCCAAGTGGCGACTCTGATAAATTAAATAATCTCATTTCGATTTATGTCACTTTAATTGGAAAAACTCCCATATACTCTCTCGGGGTGTAAAAAGGAGGTGTGATAGCTTTGGCGACTCTGCTGGGGATTGAACCCAGAATCTCTAGTTCAGGGTTCAAGAATTCGAGTTTAGAATAACTGTTATACTTGGCTTTATTTATTATCTGATTTTTATATGTTTGGGCCTAATGTGCTAAATGCCGCCTTTTACAGTTTTGATATTTTTTGGACTGTATATAAACTGTTACAAAACCCTTCTTCTCTCTGAATCTTCTAAATCATCCGGAAAGTGTGCACTTTGTGTGACTTCTTTTCTGTTAGAGTCATATCCCAATTTTAGAACGAGGTTCAGACAAGTTGCAAAGCCGGTGAAGCTTTTTTATTCCTGGTACGCTGCCCCCCTCCCCCGGCTCGAGCTGTCCACTCGGGTAAGCCAGGTCTAGAACAATAAGTCAGGTTCTAAACCTAGAATAACATTGCCTCATGCCGGATCCCTAGTAGGAACGCTTGTTTGTATCACGTGCATTTGACTTTGACAACTCAACATAGGGGTTGGGTCCGTCTAGGAAAGGTGTACCCAAATTAAAAAAAAGACTATCCTGATGCATTTTACATGCTACTTGCGCATCTGTTTGTTTCGGCTTGCATGTTGACCAGCTTTTAGAATAGAGGAAAAAATGAAAAAAAAATCAAAAAAAAGTGAGAGGTAGGTATTTAGAAAATTCTGACACTCTGCCGGATTTCTGGAAAAAAAAAATTAAAAAAAGTCATTTCAAAATGAACCCAAAATATTCAAGTGTCACGTTTCCCTGTTCCGTTAAAATTGACCGAACTACGTGGGTCTGATTCTCACCGGATGTGAGATACGTAGGCAAACCTCATTGGTTCCGACCCCAATTTTCAAAAATTCAAAAATATTTTCCTTTAGTTCCTTCTTTAGAAATCTTTCCTTAGAAAATTAAAAAAAAATAATAAGTTTTTAAACTCGAAAAAAAATAGTTTCCTTCTTTCTAGACTCTTTCATTTGGTAAAAGAAATCAAAATCAAAATCAAAAAGAATAAAAATCCGAAATACGGGTTTCCTTTATTTTGAAGTATTTTTCCAAAAATTAAAATTAATAAAAAAAAAGAATCCAAAAAAAGGGAAATGTTCTTTTCCTTCTATAAAAGTATTTCTTTCACAAATGTCAACAAAAAAAATAATTTTTTTAAAAAATATTGAAGTCCAAAAATATGTTTGCTTTTCTTTAAAAGTATTTATGTAAATAAATAAAAAACTCAGAAATTCAAAACATTTAAAAGAGTCCCTCTTCCGAAAATTAAGAGGCAACATCCAAAACCCAAAATATTTTCTTTCTTCCTTAGAAAAAGATAAAACAAATGAAAATTCAAACAAAAATATTTTCTTTTTACTTTTGATTCCCAAAGTTCAAATCAAAAGAAAAGGAATTTTTAGAAGTCTTTCTTTCAAAAATATTCAAAATCAAAAATCCAAAAATAATTCCCTTTCTTCTTTTAAAGCATTCTTTTAGAGAATTCCAAAAGAAAAAAAATCAAAAAATCAAATATGTTTTACTTTTGATTAAAGCTTTCATGGTCTCAGTTTTATAAAAGTAAACAAAAAAGAGTTAGCTTATTTACTCTATTTTCGATCTTTCCGAACTACGCAAGATCTGATTCATGCGGCGTCATGATACATAGGCAATCCCCATCGGATTCGATCATAGTCATAGAATTAGTTGAGCGATAAAATAAACTGAAAAAAAATGGAGTGAAAAAGAAAGAAAAAGTGAAAAAGAGAGTGATAAAAATAAAAGAATGACAAAAACAAAAACAAAAAAAGAAAAGAGAGTGCCAAAAATAAAAGAGCGGCAGAAAATGAGATGAAAAATCAAAAGTGATTAAGAGAAGCAGAAATAAAAGAAAAGGGGTACATACTAAAAGGGTTAGTTAAGGCCGGGATGAAATATGCAACCGTTCAAACACATGGCAGAAGCGTTTAACTGTTTAGGTGCATTGTATCACAATGTGCGATTTCTTATATGTTTAATGTTACAAAACTAACAAGGTTGTTGGGTGTGCAAACTAGCCAGGTTTTGGTGGTTGGTTTTGTTGGTAGTCTAGCCTCCCCTCCTTCACAAGATCCAAAGGCACAGATGACCTCCGCAAGCAATCTACCAATCATCGGTCCTGAGGATAGCCCGACGTCGTCTATTCTGCAGTTGCTAAAGAGAATAAGATGTTGCATCTCCGCATATTGGAAATATGGGACCCCTAGTCTAATGGTAGGGAACCGCCAGGTGCAATCCCTGGGTTCCCTGATTTAATCCCCAGGTCAAGTGAGGTTACAAATGCCCATGTGCCCAACTCGCTTATCCCATGCGGGCACCCTCCAATGCCATTCAATGATCCTGGCATGCCTTCTGTAGTTCGCCCCCAGGCACCGAGTTCAACGGCACTGCCTCCAACGTTCATCTTTCAGGGTCCACAACTTCAACAAGAAATAACATATGTGACCCCGTACTCTTTCACTCAACCTCCGCAATATGATCTCTCGGGGGAGAAGAAAATATGGACATCGCTCCCGAGATCGAGGGGGACCCGCAGGTCATCCAGCCAATCATATATGCTTCCCAAGGTCCCTCAACATTATTATCCACTTCAAGATGCTGCTTATACCGTGGCACCACCTTCTTATTCTGTGATGAACGCGCAACCTTACACGCGACCACAACATCATATACAAAACCGAGCTTCACCTCCCATAAATGCCCATTTTTACCAAGCTTCATATAATCCCCAACCAGATGTTCCCCAGTACAATCCTCACCCAATAGAGCCTTTCAGAAAGAATCAGTTCACCCCTATTGGTGAATCGTATTCAAGCTTGTTCCAAAAGCTAATTAAGCTAGATCTATTGCAGCCAGTGGCCCCGAACCGGCCGAACCCGAGTCCCCCTCGCACGGAGCTGATGCTAGATGTGAATACCACTCTGGAGCAGTAGGACACAGTATAGAGGACTGTTGGACCCTCAAAAAGACAGTTGAAGATTTGATTGAAGCTAAAATAATTATTTTTCAAGACGAAGAAGCTCTTGACGTGATGAACGATCTGTTGCCTGCCTACAACATCGGGCCAATAGTCGGAATGATTTCTGAATATAAGGAATTTGATCTGGCACTGAAGGCCATTGCAGCCATTGCTGAGATAGTTAAAAAGCCAAAAAATGGTCGTCAAGCATGAAAGTTCCCCATTAGACGGGAGTCTTAGGAGCCAGTCCTGCTCTCCTTTCTACGTTCGGATTATCTCAGGATGTGATCCAAATGTTTTATTTTATTGTCTAACTTTCCGATGTAAACCCTTCTATATTCAAAAACACTGGGGAAAAAATTCGAAAATAAAAAAATCAAATGAAATTAATATTTCATTGTCCAGGAATGTCTCTTTTCTTAATCTTGCCATTTTTCTTATTCTCTTTTAGTTCCGCTAAATGCAGATTTCAATAACATGACATGCTTGCGAACTTCATGCCCAGATCCTGAAAGCTGTCAGACCTCGAAATAATGAATCAAGGATTAGATCGTAATGAAGATAAAGTTTAAGGAAATAAAACAAAGAGTTGGAACAATTGAAGGAAAATTGGTTCCCGGATTGAAAAGATCCATACATTGCAAAAAGAGTACTACCAAAAGAGTGCGTTGCACTTGTAACACATCGAAGGAAATGTCCCTGAAATAATTGTCAATTCAAATGCAGTCAAAAGGCACTATGTTGGATCCTCCATAGAGTACTAATATTCTCCGATTGGGATGACGAAGGCTTTCATTCTAGCTACCCAAACACTATCAACCATTTGCAAACCCTTTGAGTCAGCTCCCATTCTTTGATTACCCTCTTTGGAAGCTGAAAGTGTTATTGAAAAATGAAATAAAAAAAAGAGGAAGCAAAGACAAAGAAAATGAAATGAAAAAAAATGATGAAAAAAAGAAGAGAGAAGAAAAAGGAAAGGAAAAAGAAAGAGAACAAAACAAAACAGAAAAACAAAAGAAAATCAAAAACAAAGTTCCCTGAACTACGTTCGACTTGATTCCGAAAGGAGACGTAGGCAGCCTCTCTCTGGGTTCAGTCACACCAAAACAAAAATTTAAATTCTCCCAAAAGTGAAACTGGGGAAGATGTTATAATGGTTCGGCGATGATCCCGCCTGAATGGTTCCAAAGTTGTAATTTGATCCAAATTCTTTTTACCCAAACCTTGTTCAAGTCCTTCCGATCAATCGGTAAAAGATGTTCAAAATCTGGGAACACAGCTATCCGGATCCGTTGCAATCAAAATGAGAGAAATAAAATAAGAGTCTTGTTGGTGAAAACCCACACGGGCACCGTAAGGCGATGGTGAGCAGAGAAATTGAAAAATGAGAGAGTCTTGTTAGTGAAAACTCGCAAAGAGCACTATAAGGCGATGGTAAGAAGAGAAATGAGAGAGCTCCATTGGTGAAAACCCACAAAGGGCGCCATTGATCGAATAGAGAGAATTCCTTACAACCATTGGCACTGACAAGAGTCTTGGCAAGGTTTCTCGGTTTTGAGATATGGATTATGAAGGGTTTTTGCGAGATTGGATGGCTTGTCACGACCCTAGTTCGCCCTCCGTGAACTATCATGACGGCACCTAGTCTCTACGACTAGGTAAGCCTAACAAATGCGGAACATAAAAGAACTTGCGGAAGAAATAATCAAAAACCAAAATAACTGAATGAAAACAATGGTTATAATGCCGCTAAGCATATACAACACAACATTCTCAAAACCAAGTACACTATCCCAAAACCTGGAACTCACGGAAACACAAGCCTTTGGAATATCTAACAGTCTAACTCCAGAATATCTAACAAGAAAGAAAATACAGAAGGGCAATGTTTAATAGCTAGGATAGAAAGGGACTCCTCGGTCTGCGGACGCAGAAGATATACCTCGAAGTCTCTAGAGCACTCGCCTCCCTCAAGGATGGTAGGCTTGAGTAGAGGTACCTGGATCTGCACATGAAAAACATGCGCAGAAAGAGCATGAGTACACCACATCGGTACTTAGTAAGTGTCAAGCCTAACCTCGGTTGGGTAGTGACGAGGAAGGTTAGGGCCCTACTGAGGTAAAATACAATAATAAGATCAATAGTATAGAACAAAATAGTATAAATAAGTACAGCAGTAAAATAACACAAGATGTACAGGACAACAACAACTATACAGAAGCAAGGTAAACACGGAAAAGAAATACAGCTCAGCACCAATAATAACAATCGGAAATCTCCCAGGATACCCTCCTATAGTCCCATATGTATATATCCAATGGGTCTCCCGGGATCCCGTCCCGTAGTCCAACTCATAGTGCGCGGGGATCTACCGGAATCTCGTTCTGTAGTCCCAAATGTAAATACGCAGTACTGGGGGAGTCTACCAGGTGCATTTCCGTAGTTCCATATAACTGTGCAAGGGGGTCTACCGGAATCCCACATTCATAGTCCCAAAATAAACAGACAAAGAGGAGCTACCGGAATGCCACATCCGTAGTCCCAAAATAAACAGACAGCAGCAACAGGAAAGTATACAGAAGTGGCAAAATTTCATATTAAGGCAACAAGTGATTCTAGCCTAGCATGCTGCACAGAATTCAGGTAAGGTAGGTTGAGAAAATAAAGCAATTAAGTCACTTAGACATGCTTTCCTAAGCTAACAACAGACTTAATAATGCAAGTAATAGAAATAGAAAAGGAAACATACTGGTAATTACTTAAAGAAAATCGGGTTCCTAATAATTAGCACAAGTACGCACTTGTCACCTCACGTACAAAGCATTTCAATTACCAAATATACCAATCCTAAGGGGAAGGTCCACACACAAGGTTAGACAAGCCACTTATCTCGAACCAGCTCAAAAATCAACTTGAGACCATGTTCTTGCCACGAGTACTCGACTCCAAATGGCCCAAATCTATTCAATTTAATTTCGTAATTTAAATAACACTTCAAGTAACTGATTCTACAATTAAATTCTAAGCTAATACGTGAAATTAGGTAAAATAACCAAAACGCCCCTCGGGCCCACGTCTTGGAATCGGGTAAAATTTTATATTTCCAGAACCCTCGCACTCTCACGAGTTCAGTCATATCAAAAATACCAAAATCGGACCTCCCCTCAAATCATCACTCAAAGGTCTCCAATTAGACAAGCCCTAACCCCCCAATTACCAATGATTTTCCTTAATTTTTCATGATTAAATTGATAAAAATCATTCCAATAATGAGTTTAGGGACCAAAGACCTTACCCCAATGAACTCCTCTGAAAATCCCTCTTGAAACGTGTTCCCCAAGCTTCTTCCCATTTTGAAAAAGATGAAAAATGGCTAAATTTCGCAAAGGCAAGAATTTATATGTTCTACCCAGCGATTTCCGCATTTGCGGCGGTCCCGCTTCTGCGAGGATTTCGTCGCATCTGCGACTTTCACTTAAAGGCCAATTTTCGCATCTGCAGTTACCCTTCCGCAGGTGCGGTACCGTTTCTGCGGTGAATTACCCGCATCTGCAGAACCTGCTGATCCTCCCCAAATTCGCATCTGCGCTTGCTATGCCGCTTCTGCAGCTCCGCACCTACGGGACCTAAACCGCAGGTGCGGTTATGACAGAAGACCAGCTGATGCTGCAAACTTCCAACTCCAAAAATCCTTCCGTCAACCATCCGAATTCATCCCGAGACCTCAGGGACCTCAACCAAACATGTCAACCAATCCTAAAACATCATTCAAACTTTTTCCAACCTTCGGAACACTCAAAACAACATCAAACACCTATTTTTCATCGGATTCAAGCCTAAGAATTCCAAAATCTCTAAATATACGCTTTCGATCAAAAAGTCTATCAAACCTCGTCTGAATGACCTGAAATTTTGCACACACATCACATTCAACACTACAGAGCTACTTTAACTTCCTGAATTCCATTCCGACCATCAAATCAAAATCTCACTATCGAACCGAAAACTTCAAAATTCGACCTTTCGGCATTTCAAGCCTAAATTAGCTATGGACCTCTAAAATACAATTCGAACACGCCCCTAAGCCTGGAATCACCAAACAGAGCTAACAGAACTATCGAATTTCCATTCCGAGGCCGTCTTCACACTATTCCGACTATGGCCAACTTTCCAACACTTAAGCTCTCATTCAGGGACTAAGTGTCTCAAAGCTCTCCGAAACTCAAAACCAAACATCCCGGCAAATCCAAATAGCAGAAATAAACTTGGGGAAAGTAGTTAATAGGGGATCAGGGTGTTAATTCTTAAGATGACTGGCCGGGTCCTCACATGGTTGCGCAAATCAGGTATCCAGTCCAAGAAGCATGTCATGTCTATTGAAGTCTGCATGCACTCCAGATAAGTCCTTCTCTCCTCCCCCGAAAGGGAAACTTCTCTTTAAATTCATTTCCTATCCTTTGTTGACTTTTCTTTGAATCTCTTTCAGTTTAATTCTTCTCCGAAACTAATATAAAGAAAAGATGGCAAGATTGGTTTACAGGGTTCTGCTAACAAAATCTGAGTTCAAGGAAAAAGCACCCAGCCTCAGTAGGTGCATCAAGTCGATCTTGACTGACCATGATGGTCGATGCTCCAAAGTCAAAATTATGGAAAAAGAAAGAAATCCAAAGTCAAATGCCCATAAAGGTGAAATAAGATGAAAAGGCCAAAGTCCCGCACGGTTGAACCATCATGTGAAATTTTGGAAGGTCAAGGTCCCTGGGTTTTAAAAGAGAGATTGATCTCCAGAAAGTCAACAAGCAAGAGAGATGTTCATCGAAAGAGTTGGGCTTAGATCAAGTGATCAAAACAATCAAGGCCACAAAACCAACCATCGTTTCAAACTAACAATTGTTCTTTGTTTGAAAACATGAAACAGGTGCAATCCAAAGCAAACTTGCAAGAAGCAGGTGCAACCAAAAACAAATTGTGCAAGGGCTAGAAACAACTTTGCAGCAAAAATCCATAAAGGGAAGTCCCCTCCAAAATTCTTTCTCATATTCACTCATTCTATGAAATAAAAAAAAAAAGAAGAAACAAAATAAAGAAAAAAGAGATAAGAAGAAAAATTCAAAAACAAAATGGTAGCCTAGGGTCCCCAATCTCTAGTTACGTTTTTCCAACATAGGGTCTCCACTCCTTAGTTGAATTTATTTTAGACATAGGGTCTCCACTCCCTAGTCGCTTTTCCAACATAGGGTCTCCACTCCCTAGTTGCTTTTTTTAGACATAGGGTCTCCACTCCCTAGTTGCTTTTCCAACATAGGGTATCCACTCCCTATCTGATTCTATGTTAAACATAGGGTCTCCACTACCTAGTCGTTTTTCCAACATAGGGTCTCCACTCCCTAGATGATATTATTTTAGACATAGGGTCTCCACTCCCTAGTTGATTTTATTTTACACATAGAGTTTCCACTCCCTAGTCTCTTTTCCAACATAGGGTCTCCACTCCCTAATCGCCTTTCCAATATAGGGTCTTCACTCCCTAGTTGAGTTTATTTTTAGATATAGGGTCTCCACTCCCTAGTCGCCTTTCCAACATAGGGTCTCCACTCCCTAGTTGAGTTTATTTCTAGACATAGGGTCTCCATTCCCTAGTCGCCTTTCCAACATAGGGTCTCTACTCCCTAATTGAGTTTATTTCTAGACATAGGGTCACCACTCCCTAGTCGCCTTTATTTTTGACATAGGGTCTCCACTCCCTAGTCGCTTTTCCAACATAGGTTCTCCACTCCTAGTTGATTTTATTTTAGACATAGGGTCTCCACTCCCTAGTCGCTTTTCCAACATAGGGTCTTCATTCCCTAGTTGAAGTTATTTTAGACATAGGGTCTCCACTCCCTAGTTGTTTTTCCAACATAGGGTCTTCACTCCCTAGTTGAGTTTATTTTAGACATAGGGTCTCCACTCCCTAGTCATTTTTCCAACATATGGTCTCCACTCCCAAGTTTTTTTATTAAACATAGGGTCTTCAATCCCTAGTCGTTTTTCCAACATAGGGTCTCCACTCCCTAGTTGATTTTGTTTTCTACATAGGGTCTCCACTCCCTAGTCACTTTTTCAACATAGGGGCTTCACTCCCTAGTTGAGTTTATTTTTAGAGATAGGGTCTCCACTCCCTAATCACTTTCCCAACATAGGGTCTTCATTCCCTAGTTGATTTTAGTATAGACATAGGGCTCCACTCCCTAATCTCTTTTTCCCAAGGATACACAATACTGATTTTATTGTTTTCAATAAAGAAATAGTTTAGATCTTGTTATAAATAACTCCCGAAATTTTCCTAGTGAAAACTTAGGCTAAAAGATTTCATTTGTTTGTTTGCTTTAGTGCCTAAACATCACCGTGGGGCACAAGGTTTGAGATGACCAAAAGAAGAAATCTCAACCTAAATAAAAGAAAAGAAGAACCAAGAAAAGAAGTTGAACTCAAGGTATAGAAGCGAAGAAAAGATGCGGACTACTCAAAATTTGATTGAAGTCACAAACTTCGCATATCCTGCCTTAATCCGAAAAGCTGAAGAAGAATGAATCAGCGGTTTGTAGCTAACGAGCTTCAAGATTCAGATCAGAGTCTGCAGGAAGAACCATCCAAGACTCAAGATCAAGCTTCAGAAGGTTAATAGATAGGAATCTTGTAACTCGTAGTTGATAGGCTTAGCTAGTTTAGCTTTTTATTTTTCATTTTTGGTGTAATAAGGAGCTCAGCAAGCAGAAACAGCAGTAACAACAGTGAAATCACAATTTTTCGGTAGCCCCAACTACCAAAACTTCCCGAACTACACTGACATGATTCCTTTATAGCCAAGGATATGTAAGCAACCTCTGAAATAAGGTTCGGTCAAATCTTTTCAAAATGCTTCCAGTTTCAAACGGGCAAAAATTGCTCGTAATTGCTCACTTTATCTTTGCCCGAAAACTCTTCATGTTTCCGAGCAAAGAGGGGCAGCTGTGAGCACCTTATTTTTTTCCTACATGAGAATAACTCCTAAAAACAAACCAAAAATGATTTTTAGTGGATTTTAGAAGTTTTCCTTTATTTAGTTGTATTTCATGCATTTTTAATATTTTTAAAATTATAGAAAAATGATAAAAAATGTCACGTTTTAATTTCATGTCATTTTAGGTCCAATTTGCATTTAAGAATTTAATTTCATAATTTAATTGCATTCATTAAACAAAAATCACAAAACAAAATGCTACAATAGTCATGTCCACATTTTAGCTTTTAGTTTCAAATTAATTAGTGTTAAATTAGTAAAAAAAAAGTAAGATTAACTTTACAAATTAATTTAAGCTAGAGCCTAATTTAGAATTTTATTTAGCTTGTTTAATTAATTCAATTAGATTTTTGAAATCAAAAGAAAAACAAAGAAAAGAAATAGATTTGGTCTTTCAATTTCGTCTTGGCCAACTTAACTTGAAGTCCAAAACTCCCAAATTATCCAAGCCCAAAACATTGAGCTCATACCCATTCCCCATTTAACCTAACCTAATACCTAACCTTATAAAATATAGCAAGACCCTAGACCCAAGACCTAGACTAAAAAAAAAGCAAAACACGGTAGCCTTACTCTTTATTCTCCAACATTGCAAATACCATTTCTCACCAAAACCAGGCTATGAATTAACGCTCAAAACGTCCCCCAAAAGTCAGCCCTTAAGCTCCTCAAAATTCCACCTGAAACTAACGTGAAAATAGGCCAAGACGCGGCTAAAAATCAGTTGGGAACTCAGCTGAAATCTGACATTGAAATGCACCAAAATCAGCCGCGAAACAGCTCGAAACCAACTGTTTTCATCCATAAATCTAGCAAGGTCCGACTCTAACGGCTTGATTTTGGTCGAGTTAGAAGAGGTCGATGTTTGAGGTTTGGTTGAGTGCTCGATGCTCCGGCCTTCGTTGATTTCCATTTCCAAAACCGAAATTGCCGGCTTTTCTGTATGTAGCAAAAGGTTAGAATTTATCAATAAAGCTCTTTTTTCTTCTATTAATTCATTCTTGCTTGAGTAGTTAATATTGTGCTCTTCGATAATTTTGCAGATTTGTTTGGTTTGCTCTGTTTTCTTTGGTTTTACTTACTGATTTTCAGTTTTCCTTTACTAGCTTACAACTGCAATTTAATGGTAGTAGTTATGCTTTAGATTCCATTTGTGTGTTTGCTATTATCTGTTAATTAGGTTAGTTGGACAAGGTTTCATTGTAATTTAATGCGGTTTAAAATTCAGGTAGGTTGGTTCGATGTTCGATGAGTGGGTCAACGTGTATAGTCTTGTAAAATGGAAGTGTGTCGTTGGTTTAATTTAAAGTTAGGTCATTTGGGTTACTGGGACAAGACTAAAATCAGATTTTACCTTAATTTTATTTGCTTGGTTTTGAAAGTATATGGGACAAAACTTTGTCGAACCCATTTCCCTAACAAATCATAATTTGGTGTATCTACTTGCATACCAAATCAAATTAACAAATATTAGTAAGTTATAAGCATGATAGTAGTAAAATCAACCATGTAAATAATTTTACTGATCAATTCTATCACATGATCCACAAATGAATCCATAATTCATGGCCCTCATAAATTAGATTAAGAGCTAACACTTGTAATTGCTATAGTTAAATATATTTCCTTTAAAAAGAAAATGGGTTGAAGTGTGTCATCCATAAATTAGATCATCCATAGCCCTCACAAATATTGTAACTGAGATACTAAAATGAATCTTCGTAGTTGCTTTAGGCGCGCTACATTAAATTATCATGACTACGAGTACGGCTCCCGTGACGTAGTTGTGATTGCTAAAATCCGGGTGTACATTTTATGTGACCCGACTTCAATTTCCAACAATGTTAAATAAAACGTGTCGCGAACGGCGGGTGCATTTCATGTAGCGTGGTTTAAGATGTATTTTAAATAACATTGAATTTTTCTGAAAAACAGTAAAAGTGGGTAAAAAGTCGTAAAAGTGCATATAGGTTTAAAATGCATAATTAATCAGATAATAGGCCAATATTAACAGTTTAAGCGACCGTGCTAGAACCACGGAACCCGAGAATGCCTAACACCTTCTCCCGGGTTAACAGAATTCCTTATCTAGAATTTCTGGTTCGTGGACTTTAAAAAATAAAAATTTCCTCTATTTGAGATTTTAAAATAAACCGGTGACTTAAAACACCAAATAAACTATTCCAAGTGGCGACTCTGATAAATTAAATAATCTCATTTCGATTTATGTCACTTTAATTGGAAAAACTCTCATATACTCTCTCGATGTATAAAAAGAAGGTGTGGCGGTGGATATCATAGAGGACTATAAAGTATGTTTTGGTGGAATGAATTTGTCATGTATAATACTCCATCAGTATATGATATACCAGATTGGTATCATAGTGGTCTAAGTATTTTCCTCGAAGGAATGAACTAGACCTTAATGATACCTTGTCAATATATGATATATACTATATGGGAATTACAGAGGTCTGTGTGTCTTTTTGAAAGTAATGCACCAAACATCTATGATACTCTATTAGTATATGATATATATCATGTGGGTATCAAAGAGGACATGAGTATTATTTTTTCTGAAGAAATGAACCAGTCCTCTATTATACCCTCTTAGTATATGATATAAATCATGTGGGTATGATAGTATACTGCAATGATATACTTCAACTACTATAAATATATTATTTTTGGTACACTATATGATAGAATAAGTTATTCTCTGCTAACTAATATTTAAAAAAAGATATATGATAGCAATTATCAATTTTATTGATATAGTAAAAAGGAAAGAGAGAGAAAAAAATAAAAAAGAACAAAAACAAAGGAGCAAAAAGGTGTGAGAAATTAGATTATGAAAAAAATATAAAATAAAAAAATGATTTCGAATAATAATAAATGAAATTAGAAAAGCAAAGAAATAAAAGCAAAAAAGAGAAGATAAAACAATTATAATATATAAGTCGTTCTAATAATTGAATTGAAAAACAAATGAGAAAAAAAAACAAAATATATATTATACCAATTATATTAAAAAAAGATGAACAAACATTTACTATATTAGTTATCTCTTCTTATTACATAACAAAGAATAATAATAAAATAGAGTAAAAAAAAAGTAGATAAAATTGGATTTTGAAAAAGAAAATAAAAGGAAAAAGGAGTTAAATAAAATTAAAAAAGGAACAAGAAATAAAAAAAGGAAAAAAAGGAACCATTTAGTGTGAAATTAATAATAATAATAATGGGTAATTACTTCTCTCTAACTTTCTCTCTCTAAAATCATCGAGGATTGCCGCACATCAATGGTAAGCTAGCATGCGCCTCTGCCAGCATGGGTAGAGGGAGACCAAAGAGAGTGATTCAGATCACAAATTCAAGCAAGGAACCGACAAGTTTGACAAAAGTTGATGGAAAGGAACAATTGAGGGGAATTGAGGACATGCAAAACTTGCAGAGCTCAATGGAACAGTTGCAGAGCTCAAACGTGATATGGCCGCCTTTGCATGGAGCGATTTCAGCTAGATCACCTTCAATTGACGAAGGCGAACATAGACAAACTCTAAAGACATCGGTGAAGAGTCCAAATGCAGAGAGAATTGAGGTTGAAAAGGAGATTCATAGGAAATAGACAAAGCATAGGGAAGTAATGAAGCCAATTACGGAGCAGGAAGTTCAGATTCATAAACACTTGGATGAGGAGTAGCAGAAAAATAAAAAGGAATGGGTGAACTTATTCGCTGGGAGCAATTTAGCGGCTAGAGGTATGAACCTCAAATTTATTTCTCCTATGCTAAAAAATAGAGAAAAAATAGTTGAACTAGATAATGCTGAGATTGATCGTGAAACAGTGAAATGGAACATGCAATTATGTTGTATGTTGTTGGAGATTCCCCTTCAATAGGTGTTTTGGATCGTTTCATTACTGCACAATAAAATTTTGTCAGTAAACCAAAAATTAACTTCCATAATGATGCATATTTTGTGGTGAAACTCAATAGTGTGGAAGATAGGGATGTTGTGTTGATGTCATGGCCACATACTATAAGAAATAAACCTATAATTGTCAAAGCATGATCGCCTTATTTTGATTTTGATAAGGAAGTACTGCAGACAATTCCTATATGGGTTAAGCTGCCTAATTTGCCATTAAACTGCTGGAGTATGAATTCACTCAGTAGGATTGGGAGTGGCTTAGGAGTCCCACTATATGCAGATGAATGTACATCTAAAATTGAGATGATTTCTTATGCAAGGCTACTAGTAGAAATGGATGTTACAAAGGATATGCCTAGAGTCATAAAAGTTATGGATCCGATGGGCAAAGTCTTTGAGCAACATGTTGCTTATGATTGGATACCTGAATATTGCCACACTTGTCTTCAAGTTGGCCATAGTTGCAGGACAACACAGACAGTACCTGAGGGCAAACAGAAGCAGTTAAAACCAAGGATGGAATGGAGAAGAAGAACAGAACCAAACAAGGTAGAAAAAGGTGAAAATGAACAAACTAAGAGTATGATATAGACTACAAGGGCAGTTGATGAGGCTGAGAAAATAATTTAATGAGATCTAGCTAAGAGGAAATTTGTAGCAAAAAGTAGACAGTCTAACATAATAGGAGATCCTCGCATTAATGTTGTGAATGATTTTAGACCACTTAGCTATGAGATAGCTGATATAACAGTAGAGAAAGGCCAATGTAGCTACCAAAGTGATACTGGGGACCCAAAACCAAAGCAACCAAATAAATGAGAATTATATCTTGGAATGTGAGGGGTGTAAATAAAGTTTATAAGCAAAAAGAAGTAAAGAAGTTCATTATAAATAATAATGTAGGACTAATAGCTATACTAGAGAATAGAGTAAAGGAAGAGAATGCTAGTAGAGTGATAAATAAGATTGCAGCAAATTAGAGATGGTGTGCAAACTATCACATAGCTCTAACGGGAGAATATGGATTATTTGGGATCCAAACAGAGTGGAATTTGAAGTAACAAGCATGAGTGCTCAGGCCATTCATGGTATAATTAGTATCTCTCAGTTGCAACTAAAACTTAATTTGACAACAGTTTATGGAATACATACTATTGAGACAAGGAAGGACCTATGAGAGGAATTGAAAAGTGCCAATAATTCTGTTCAAAGACCATCTATTGGAGATTTTAATGCTATAACTGACATAGATGACAGATAGTTTGGTAATCCAGTTCAGGAGAATGAGATCAAGGACTTCAATGATTTTTTGCAAGTTAGTGGCATGACTGAACTACCTGCAATGGGTAGAAGATTCACATGGTCAAATGGGCAAATTTGTAGCAGGATAGATAGAGCTCTAGTAAATGCTAAATGGTTACTTACAGTAGCTGTTACAAAGGTGGTGATTTTAAACCCTGGGATTTCAGATCATACCCCCTAAGTATTCAATTCAAGGAAACTGTGAAAAGGAGTCCAAAGCCTTTCAGATTCCTTAACTGTCTAGCGGAGCACAAAAACTTTCTAAATATGGTGGAAAATGTTTGGTGTAGGCCAACTGAAAAGAATCACATGGCAAACATATGGTAGAAACTAAAAGTATTGAAGAAATATTTGAAACAACTGAACCAAAAAGAATTCAGAAATGTAGGGGAGAAGATTGAGTTCTATCGACAGAAGTTGTAAGATATTCAAACAAAAATGGGAAGCCACACTCAATCAAATGTGTTGTTTGCATAATAAAAGGAAGTGAAGCTTGAATTAGAGAAATGGAACCCAGTGGAGGAAAGTATTCTTAAACAAAAATCAAGAAACAAATAGTTGGAACTAGGAGATGATAATACTGCCTATTTTTTTGCTAGTTTGAAGAATAGACATGCTCAAAACAGGATCAAAAGCCTTATTAATACCAATGGTGATATCCTTCAACAGCTAGAAGACATAGTAGAGAAGGTGACTAGTTTTTATAAAAAGCTCCTAGGCAGTGCTGTTGATCAACTACCAGCAGTAAATCCTGAGATCATGAAGCGTGGAAATGTACTTACTAGATAGCACCTATTACAATTGATAGCACAGGTAACTCATGATGAAGTATATCAAGCCCTTATGAGTATAGATGACCACAAAGCTCCTAGTTGTGATGGGTTTAATGCACCCTTCTTAAAAAAAGCTTGGACTGTGATTGGTAGAGATGTTACAGTTGTTGTGCTTCAGTTCTTCACAGATGGGGATATATACAAAGCTATAATCTGCACAACAATAACACTGATTCCAAAAATCAAGAACCCAACAAAGATATTTGAATTTAGACTTATAGCTTGTTGTACTATGTTGTATAAACTGATCTCCAAAATCCTTACTAATCATATGCAGGGCGTTATGGACAGTCTTGTGGATAAAAGCCAATCTGCTTTTGTCCAGGAAGGTTAATCATTGATAATATTATATTGAGCCATGAACTGATGAAGGGGTATGGAAGCAAGGGTATCACTCCTAGATGTATGTTAAAAATAGACATGAGGAAAACCTACGACTCAGTGGAATGACCATATATTAAGCAAATCCTAAACTGCCTATAGTTTCCAGCAAAGTTTCTCAAATGGATCATGTGCTGCATTACAATTGTTTCATACTCAATCCTTCCCAATGGTGAACCAGTGTTACCCTAGAAAAAGGTTGAGACAAGGGGATCTTCTCTTCCCTTTTTTATTTGTCCTTGCCATGGAATATTCAGCAGAAGTTTAAAGGGGCTTGTCACACCTCCTTTTAACCTACACCTCCGGGAAGGGAGTATAAGAGAGTTTTTTCCAACTTAAAGTGACAATCGAAAAGGAATTATTTATTTATTAAAAATTAGAGTCGTCACTTGGGATAATTTATGGTGTCCTAAGTTACCGGTTTAAATTCCGAATCGAGGAAAAGATTGACTCTGTATTACAGTCCACGAACACAGAAATCCGGGTAAGGAATTCTGTTAACCCGTGAGAAGGTGTTAGGCATTCCCGAATTCCGTGGTTCTAGCACGGTCGCTCAACTGTTATAATTGGCCTATCATCTGATTTTAATATATGTTTTAACCTATTGTGTAATTTTAAACTTTATAGCCGCTTTTATTTAAATATTTTTTAGAGAGATTCAACGTCATCTAAAATACATCTTGAACTACGTCACATAAATGCACCCGCAGTCCACGATACATTTTATCTAACGTTTTTGAGATTTGGATTTGGGTCATATAAATGCGCACTCGAGTTTAAGGAAATTAATTACGCGCCTAAAATAACTACGCACTTTCAAGTTTGCAATTTTGCGAGGGCCATGGTAATTTTGCTAAATGGCGTGCTTCAATTTCTAAGGATAAAATAAAATTAATTAAAACAAAGGTCATGCAATTGAGATTTTTGTTCGGCACGGCACACTTCGATTTATTCTAACTTTTAGATCCTATTGTGAGGACCATAACTATTTCCTATTTAATACAGCACACTTCACCATGTAATTAGTGAAAATCCAATTAATTAAAGGAAAGAATTATCAATACTATTTAGGTGAAAAGCTCAGACCCATTTAAAATTAATAGACCAACACCAGGGCTTTCAACCAAGCCCAACGTGAGCCCAAGGCTTTAGAGAATCAGATACAGACTAAGGCCGGACTCGAGATCGAGTCTCCCAGCATGTGAAGGCATTAGAATATTTGTGCACAATCCCTTTAATGCGGAGAAGGTCACTAGCAATCTCAAATGGTCTTGATTTCATTAATTGGGCCAACGCGGGGCCTAAGTTTTCTGAACCCGTCTTTATACACAATGAATTAATTATAAATCAATCAAGACATTACGTGAAGCATGAGATAAAACTAACTCTTTACTTATGGATTCAAGTTATTCAAGTACAAGATAACTAATTAGCCATTCAGAAATTCCAACACCATTTCTAATCAAAAATGCCCATGCATAACTAATTAAAAAAATGCACCTGCCATTTATATCTCCAATTAATTAATGAACTCAAATCGAAATAGGCACGTTCCAAATACTATCAAAGTCCTTCAAGCTAACATACAGATCACTTGGATCTCAACAAGATACCCAAACTATCACTCCCACAGATTCATACTCTAACAGAGAGGTCAATATTATTTGTGGAAAACAAACTTTGATTTAACACTATTAAGCGAACATATTTACTCAACAGACCCTAAGACTACTCCATACAATCCCTAACAGAAAGCTCTAGCACAAATTGAATGAATGAACACCAAACAGAGTCTAATTACAAGTCCCAAAATAAATCTCAAAGGTTCATGGCATAACATTATTTTACACCTACTAGAACAGAAGACATGGACTAACAAATCAAATGAAAATGAACAACAGAGAAAGACATCTAGCAAGTAACAAGAATCTTCATTTCTTCATAATACTTGAAACCTCTTTACATGTCTAGAATCAAGATGTGTACATGGAATTGAAAAAAGAAATAAGGAGAATATGAATTTAATCAACAGCAGCAGTAGAGTCAGCCCAGAAATAACCAATGAAACCAGCTTTTAACCAAACTTTGAATCAGCAGAAATATCAACTGATGCCCAGCGAAAAAAACAACCAAAATTTGAACCAAACTTTTTAAGACCAACCAAAATCAAATCAATTTTAGCCCCTGATGGTTCAGAGATTGTTTCAGAAGTGAGAGCCTTAAGAATTACAGAAATTTTCAATGAAACGGTAATTTTTTTCTAGCTGTTTTTGATTTTCTGTATTTTTTTAATTTTTCGTCTGTCTTGAATGGCAAGTAAGTGTGCCTTTATAGGCAAGAAAGTAGGGTAGCCTAAAGAAATCATATTTTGCATTTAGACCCTTTTGGAATTTTGGTTCTTGCTTAGAAATCCTTAGTGTAAAGATCAGAATTTCAGATTAATCCCCACCCCCAGCTTCCTAGAAGCTTCCTAATCTGTTACACCAAATATTTCCTAAGCCAATTTCCTAAACTAACCCCCTCAAACCCCTGAAATTACCCTCAGCAAATTACATGGGTCAAACTGACCCAGTGGCCTAATTTGATACGGGTTTACAACCCAAGTTTAATTCCCTCTTGGGCTTCTGATTTTTCAGATCCCAATTCGCAACCAGACATCCACAATTCAACATCTTAAGAAACTGACCAAGTCCTCCCAAAAGAAAGAAATTCGAAAACCTTTCTTTAAAATGCAGCCCAGACCAAAACAAACGTGAATGAACTAATTACCCTAACTACATAAAAGGAAAATAACCAAGTTATGGACTTAGTTTAATTAAACTAGGTGATTAACAGAATAACAACCAGAAATTAAGATGTGCTTAACAAACTACAGAAATCAAAGAAACGAATTTGGAAAAATAAAGCGAATGAGGGATAAAGCACATAACTTAGTCTTTAACCAGAAAATTTTGGTCACACTTCAGTTGAAGTGACCAAAAAAAATAGAAGGAAGGATGAGAGGGGACGAGGATTAAAATGAGACCAACCCTGGACAAAGAAGGAAAGGAGAACTTACCGACCAAAGAGCTCAAAACCAGGACTTCGACCCTCTGATTTCATCTCCAAATAATGTTAATTGCTCGTTCATTGCCAGGAACAAGCGAGCAACATCATTTTGAGACAAAATCGACCCCGAACATTAAGAAATCGCTGGAGGAAGATCCTTGCATGAATAAATCTGACTTGATTTCTAAAGCTCGAACCCTAATTCTGAGATTCGAGAAGTTTTGGCCTTAGTTGAGGGGAATGAAGTGGGGATTTGGGAAGGGGAGAGTGAGGGGGTCATGGGGTGTTAATTTGGGGCTGATTGGTAGTGGTGCCGCCACCCTAAGGCGGTGGGAGAAGAGGTGTGGCTGCTAGGGTTTCAAGAGGGTCTCTGAGATGAGGGTGAGAGAGAGATGAGTGAGATAGGGGGGAGGGGGTAACATTTTTGGATAGTTTAATATTAAACTCTCCCCAGATCCGATCCGTTCGATCAGATTAGCTCAACGGTTGAGATGAAAGGAACTGGAACGACGTCGTTTGGTTGAACAAAGAGACGGACCGAGTGTGAGGTGGAGTTGGGCCGGATCTGAGTGGGTATTTGGGAATTTTAATTAGGCTGGGGGAAAACGCATTGATTTTGGCCCAAAACAGATTTTCCACTTCTATTTCCTTTTCCTTTTCAAAAATCTTTTTAATCCCTTTTTTTTAAAACGAAAATAAAATAAAGTGAAACCTAATTTAATTCCTAACCCATATTATCCTAGAAAATTAAATTAATTAACCCTAATAATTATTACAACTAATTAAATACCAAATTAAATGGAAAACCAACAAAAATTCAAATCTAAAAATTGAACAAAGATTAAATTAATCTTAAAATGACACCAACCCTGGACAAAGAAGGAAAGGAGAACTTACCGACCAAAGAGCTCAAAACCAGGACTTCGACCCTCTGATTTCATCTCCAAATAACGTTAATTGCTCGTTCTTTGCCAGGAACAAGCGAGCAACATCATTTTGAGACTAAATCGACCCCGAACATTAAGAAATCGCTGGAGGAAGATCCTTGCATGAATAAATCCGACTTGATTTCTAAAGCTCGAACCCTAATTCTGAGATTCGAGAAGTTTTGGCCTTAGTTGAGGGGAATGAAGTGGGGATTTGGGAAGGGGAGAGTGAGGGGGTCATGGGGTGTTAATTTGGGGATGATTGGTAGTGGTGCCGCCACCCTAAGGCGGTGGGAGAAGAGGGGCGACTGCTAGGGTTTCAAGGGGGTCTCTGAGATGAGGGTGAGAGAGAGATGAGTGAGATAGGGGGAGGGGGTAACATTTTTGGACAGTTTAATATTAAACTCTCCCCATATCCGATCCGTTTGATTAGATTAGTTCAACGGTTGAGATGAAAGGAACTGGAACGACGTCGTTTGGTTGAACAAAGAGACGGACCGAGTGTGAGGTGGAGTTGGGCCGGATCTGAGCGAGTATTTGGGAATTTTAATTGGACTGGAGGAAAACGCATTGATTTTGGCCCAAAACGCATTGACTGGAGGAAAACGCATTGATTTTCCTCTTCTATTTCTTAGCGGGTATTTGGAACAACGTCGTTTGGTTGAACAAAGAGACGGACGACGTCCTCTTCCTTTTCCTTTTCAAAATTCTTTTTAATCCCTTTTTTTAAAATGAAAATAAAATAAAGTGAAACCTAATTTAATTCCTAACCCATATTATCCTAGAAAATTAAATTAATTAACCCTAATAATTATTACAACTAATTAAATACCAAATTAAATGGAAAACCAACAAAAATTCAAATCTAAAAATTGAACCATGCAAAATAAACTATTTTTGTGATTTTCCAATTTTATAAAACAACTAATTGCCAATTAATCCTAAAATGTAGAATTAAATCCTAAAATGCAAATGCAACATATTTTTGTATTTTTCATCAATTAAACAAAATTAACATGCACAGACAAATGCAAACAATTAACGAAAAATGCCATAAAAATCCATGAAATTGTAAACAACGGAAAAAAATTATTTTGTTTTAAATTTGTGGGAGTAATTCGTATAGGGCAAAAATCACGTGCTCACAGCTGCCCCTCTTTGCTTGGAAACACGAAAAGTTTTCGTGCAAAGATAAAGTGAGCGGATACGAGCGATTTTTGCCTGTTTGAATACTCCATGGGAAGCATATTTAAAAGATTTGATCGCACCCTACTTCCGAGGTTGCCTACATATCCTTGGCTATAAAGGAATTAGGTTAGTGTAGTTCAGAAAGTTTTGGTAGATGGGACTACCATGAGCTGTGATTTCACTGCTGCTGCTGCTGCTACTGCTTACTGAACCCCTTATTACACCATGTCAAAATTAAAAGAAGCTAGACTAACCTATGATCTATGCATTACAAGAATCCTATCAATATCTTCAAACTTGATCTTGTAATTCCTGTTGACTTGTATTTTCTAGATGAAGTCCCTTTGTTGCCGACTTGAATTGTGATCTGAGACACTTTCCCTTTTTTCAGGTGGACGCCTGATTGCTGAACTCGAATTACAATCTGAGATGCTTTCCCTTTCTCCAGGTGGATGCCTGACTGCTGAACTTGAACTGTATTCCCGTGCTCTCCAGGTGGGCGCCTGACTGTTGAATTTGAACTGTATTCCCGTGCTCTCCAGGTGGGCGCCTGACTGTTGAATTTGAACTGTATTCCCGTGCTCTCCAGGTGGGCGCCTGACTGCTGAACTTGAATTGTATTCCTGGGCTCTCCAGGTGGGCACCTGATTGCTGAACTTGAATTGTATTCCCGTGCTCTCCAGGTGGGCGCCTGATTGCTGAACTTGAATTGTATTCCCATGCTCTCTAGGTGGGCGTCTAATTGCTGAACTTGAATTGTATCTCCCTATTCTCCAAGTGGGTACCTGATTTCAAAAAAAATAGACAAAACAAAGAAAATTTTCTGCCTCAGTTTGGTAGCTGGGCACATATGTGAGTGTTAAACTGAATCATATTACCAAATATTACTAAGAATTTGAAAGCTAGATCCCGTTATCCAGGAGGTTCCTGATAGCTCTTAATTACACGACAGTTTTAAATCTAAATTATATCTCTTAAAGGTATTACTTACGCTACATCTTGTTATCCAATTTTAAATCTAAGTTATATCTTTTAAAGGTGGGACTTCTACTAAATCTTTTATCTAAGAGGGTCTTAAACTACTCCCCGTTATCTTAAGAGTGACTATTTTACGGCTAAATTATATTACCCTACACCAGAACTTACTCCAAATTTTGTTATCCAATGGAAATTTTAAAGCTAGGTCTCATTATTCATGAGGGTCCTGACAATTCTTAATTAAATTCTATCTTAAACATGCAAACTTTGAAGCCAACTTATATTCCTTAGGGTTACATTTATGCTAGATTATGCTACTCATGATTGTTTTGAATTTTAAACTAGGTCCCATTTTTCAGGAGGGTCCTGAGAATTTACGGTCAAACCTGTCCGGTGCTACCCTTTCCTTGCAGAGGGTTTCTCCGAAACAAACGAGATTTCCTGCCCCTGTTTCAATCAAAGAAAAATCTTGTCAGTTTAAAATGTGGTGGTTAGTTTGTGGCATTCTTGCTGAAGGTGGCCTCTCCGCCGCCGTGCTTTGCTTTGACTGGCTTTCCTGAACTGGCCAAGCACCGCTTGACTTTTCGACTGACTTTCAAACCACATGACCTCTGATGACCCGAGTGTTCTATGCCTGAACCGTTGTTTTACACTTCTGACCTCTTTAACTGAACCTCTGCATCTCCCATGAAATTACTAAATCATTCCACTAATGGAACTTTCGCTGGCACTTTATATCCCACTTTACATCATACTATCTTTGGTATGTTCTGCCCACACTGTGTTTTGCGATTTTTGAAGTTGGTAGTGAGCTTTGAAATTCCTTCTTATTTGCTTAAACAGAACTAACATTGGGAACATCTTAGATAAATAAACCCAAAAGAAATGAAATGCAATGACTTTCAAAGTTAAGGATAAGAAAAATCCAAAACTGGAAGACTATCTGAAGGGGAAAAAGAAAAGAGACTTATCTGAGTGGAGCAGCTAGCACCAATGATCATGACATGCATTTAAGATTAATCAGTCTAGTCTGTCCAACCAATCAACCTTCGGTTATCGTACTTTGTGCCCTGAGATCTTAAAAACCCAATTTCTTCACCAAAACCTTGGCCTTGTTCGGCCTGCAGTACCCTGATGGGTTTTTACCAGCAAACCTCTCTTATTTGTTCATCTCTCAACTCACTGTCACCTTATGGTGTCCGTGAAGGCTTTCACCAATAAGACTCTCTCATTTTAATTTCTCTCATCTTTCGTCGCCTTATGGTGCCCGGGAGGGTTTTCACCAATAAGACTCTCTCATTTTCATTTCTCTTGCTTAGACCGGAGTGTTTCCCCTGATATGAATTATCTTTACTTGCTCGTCTTGGCATCTCTCGAGGACTGATCGGAAGGTCTTTATTTGGACCATAATGTGGGCTTTTGGATAGGGTTTAGAAAGAAAAGGTAGAAAAAGGCTCAAAAATAATTCAAATGGGTTCAAGATTACAACTTTCGGAATCAGATTTTTTATAACAAACACAACTTCTGCCCCAGTTCCTTTGCTTGAGGACTTTTGGATTTTATTTTGATGAGACCGAACTGTGAGGCTGCCTACGTATCCTTAAAAGGAATCAGGTCGAACGTAGTTCATGACATAGAAAATGCTTTGTTGTTATGATTTTCTCTTTTCTCTTTCTTTTCTTTCTCTTCTTTTCTTCTTCCTTTTTCTCTTTTTGTTGTTTTGTTTTTTTTTTTGTTTTTTTTCTTTTTCTTTTTATACATTCTCTTCTTTTTTTTCTTTTTTTCTTTTTCTTTTACTTATCTTTCGCACTTGCGTTTATGAACTTTACTATTGATTCCAAAAGAGGGGTATGAAAAGAAATAAATAAGGCTTAAAAGTATAACAAATGATGAAGTGTTTAGATAACAGAACAAAATGTCTTCGTCATTCCAACCTTCAAAACATGCCAAGTACAAACAAATACAATTTAACCCCAAGAAAATCATACATAATATCTCTTGACTGCATCGGAATTGATGGCCATTTCTACACACTTGCTTTCTATGTATGTTAAATATAAAGCACCATTGGACAACATTCTAGTTACGATGAACGGCCCTTGCCAATTTGGGACGAACTTGCCTTTTTCTTCAGCCTGATGAGGAAGGATGTGTTTCAATACTAACTGACCCACTTCAAACTTTCATGGACGCACTTTCTTATTATATGCTCTTGACATTCTATGTTGATACAACTAGCCATGACACACTGCTGCTAATTTTTTCTCATCAATCAAACTCAATTGCTCCATGCGGGTTTTGACCCATTCATCATCATCAATTCCGGCCTCAGCGATAATCCGAAGGGACGAGATTTCAACTTTCACGGGTATTACTGCTTCAGTGCCATATACTAAAAATAAGGCGTCGCCCCTACTGAAGTACGAACAGTTGTACGATAACCCAGCAATGCAAAAGGCAACTTTTCATGCCACTGTCTAGAACCCTCCACCATTTTCCGAAGTATAAGTGTGGTTATGGAGTTATGATGAAGATCGTGTTCTATCGTATATTGGCATGTTGGGTGCAGGGAGTGGTATGGAATTTGAAGTGAGGATCAAGGTTGTAGTTTGGTGTTGACAAGGATGTCACGAGCTCGGATGAGCAGGAAAGGAGTCTCCATATTTAAAGTAAGTTGGTATTGTCTTCATCGTCACCTGGATCGGTGTTTTGTGACAGAGCCTTTGCATCCTGGTTAAGGATTCTTGATCGTTCTTCAACGTTAGTGCGGCCGGTGGTGTGGATGCACAGGCCTGTTATCTATTACGGAGGGTTGTGGGAGTGTGCCCTACGGGAAGGTTGTATGAGTGTGGCATGTAGTCACTTAATTGATTGAAGAGTTAAACCAAGTATGAAGATTGTGGTGATTTCGTTAAATTGAGAATTGATGCTTGGAGGGCACTCGGTTTATTGGGTTGTGGACTGTGGAGGATTACTCCGGTTATGATATTTGTTCTTGTGTGTTATGAGAAAAGGGGAGTTATTATGGACCTTTGAAAGGTTATTAGCTTAGTTCAGGGCGATCAGAATCAACTTGAGGTCTGTGGATGGATTTAAATGTTAATATGGGCTCTATATCAGGCCAGATGTGTTCATTTCAACAATGCGCTCCTTATGGAAGAGTAGTCGGGGTATTATTTTGTCGTCAGCTATTTCATGTAATGATATATTGCGTCGTGTGAGTTGTGAGACGGCTTGGTGAATTTCTCATGTGTTGAGGTTCCGCGTAGTGATGATGTTATATGAGCAGAATGGCTCTTCAGATTCAGATCATATATCGCACCTTGGTTGTGCTTGAGTTCGTAGCTGGTAGCGCTATATGTCTCCCCATGGATGGTATTATGCATTTAGCATGATTGTGATCGATATTCGGTATTTTATTGTAATGAGCAATCTAGCTCGGTGTGTATCTCCTTATGTGAATTTTATGTGTTGATCGGGTGGCACGCTGCCATGGGTATGTCGTTTGGATCGGGTTACGCGTTGTAATAGTGTGATGTTGAGTACAGTTCCCCATATCTGATTTTATGTGTTTTGTTTCCTATTTTTCTGAGGAAAACTCATATTAGTTGTGTGCCCGCGTCGCAGGTATGATTCGCGCGTGGGGTGTTTGTTTAATTATGTTGACCGTGTCGCATACATGATTCGCGAGCGGGGTAATTGGATTTCCTTTTCATAGTTCATTTTCCTTTTGTATTGCATTCGAATTGGTAGCCTATTGATGCATTGTGGCATCATATGAGACGTTTGGTCATGTTTGGGTGGCTTATTGCCTGAGCAGTTCGTACTGGGTGAGACGATATCATTGGATTTAGGATCAGTGCAATCTAATTATATGAAGTATATTAAAGAGCTAAGACCATTATTTGGTTCAGAATGAGGTGATGGTTCTTGTCAGAAGTATAGACCCAATGATTTGTCAATTCGGCAGTTGGTTATGAATTTCTACATATCTCTTCCGTCGTGGCAGCATTATAAGAGTTAGAGCAAGACCTATGTATGTTATGAGGTGCAATGGGAGCATCAGATTCGTGGAATTTCGACTAATTTGATCAGAGAGTGTTATTGTGGTCCTGTAAGTAAAGTGGTGCAAGGTGTGAATTCAGCAAAAATTGTGTAGTCATGTTTGGGTACAGCGTGTAGTGATTGATATGGTGATCATATGTTGGAAACAGTCCTGGCAGAAAATTTCGGATGTTGGAATTGCGATTTAAGCTTATTTGCTTGAAGGAAAGAGAATATCTTCAGATTGATCAAGCTAATGTGCTCGACTGAGTTGTGGTAGCATGGGTAGATGCACGAGGTGTTAAACGGTGATTTTGGACAATTTTGCTACAGTTCTCAGCACGTTCGAGGACAAACGTATGTTTAAGTGGGAGAGAATGCAATGACCCGACCGGTCGCTTTGAGCTCTATTATGTCATTCAGTAGTTTGAGGCCATGAGCAACTTCATTTTAGGCATTATGACTTGTACGCATGGTCGGAATTGAATTTCGGGAAGTTCGGAGTTGATTTGGAAAGAAAATGCTCAATTCGAAAGCTTTAAGGTGAAAGAATTGACTAAGGTTGGATTTTTGAGTAAACGACCTCGGAATCGAGATTCGAAGGTTCCAATAGGTTCGTATGATGATTTTGTACTTGGGCGTATGTCCATACTCGGTTTTGGAAGACACGGGAATGTTTCGGCGCCTATTGTGGAAGTTAGCATTTTGGAAGGAAGGTCCTTTTGGAGTCATTTGGCTAAAGATAGAAATTTGAAGGTTTTTGAGGAGTTTGGCTGGAAGTTGACTTTTTGATATCGGGGTCGGAATCCGATTCCGGAAGTTGGAGTAGGTCTCTAATGTCGAATATGACTTGTGTGCAAAATTTGAGGTCAATCGGACGTGATTTGATAGGTTTCGACATCGAATGTAGAAGTTTGACATTCTAAAGTTCATTAAGCTTGAATTGGAAGGTGATTCATGATTTCGATGTTGTTCGATGTGATTTGAGGCCTCGAGCAGGTCCATGTTATGTTATAGGACAGGTTGGTGTGATTAGAAGGGGTCCCAAGGGCCTCGTGTGTGTTTCAGGGTGGTTTCGGAGCATTTCGGGTTGTTTTGGAACTACTGGTGTCTGGTTTCCTTCTTCGCGAACGCGAAGGGAGTGCCGCATTTGCAAAGAGGAGTAGATGGGCCTGCTGAGTTTAGCCTTCACAAACGTGACCAAGGTTACGCGAACGTGAAGAAGGTAAGGGAGAGCTGGGCCCAAGGCCATTTGGCCTACACGAACGCGTAGAGGGTAACACGAACGCGATCAGCGGGTCGCGAATGCGGAGAAGGATTTTCTGGGCATGAAATTTCTGAGCTCCGCGAACACGAGGATGTTCCGCGTTCGCGATGAAGGGTCGCCTGGGCAGTGTTCTTTTAAAAATCGGAGTTTTGGCTCATTTTCACTTCATTTTCCATGGGAGCCGATTTTGGAGCAACTTTGGAGTGACATTTTCATCACCAAGCATGAGGTAAGTGATTTCTAATAGTTTTGATTAAATACAAGGTTTATATATGGATTTAGACAAGGAAATTTGAAGAAATTTGGGGTTTTGAGGAAGACCTAGAAATTTGATATTCTCGAATTTTGACCACGATTTTGAGTATGGGATTGAGAGTAAATTATATATTTGAGTTCGTGAGTCTATGGGTAAACTTAATCTTCGAAAAATTTCGGAATCCGGGCACGTGGGCCTCAGGGCGCATTTGTCAACTTTTCGATCGGGGTTAGAAATTATTATAAACTGGATCATTAGGGGTAATTGAGCATATATTAATTGATTTTGCATAATTATTGGCTAGTTTTGGAGCATTGTACATTGATTCAGGTCTTCGGAAGGGCGTGGAATGCCGGTTATGGATCTTCAGAGCGAGGTGAGTCTCCTTTCTAACCTTGTAAGAGGGAATTATCCCCATAGGTGAAATAATTGGTTATGTGCTTCTATTTGTGGGGGCTACGTACGCACGAGGTGATGAGAGTCCGTGCGTAGCTACCATTATGTTTAAGTCCGGATAGTCTAGGACCCAAAAGCATGTTATACTTGGAATAATTGTAATCTTATTGACAGTTGAATTGCTTAAATCCTATTGAATTGGTAAATGAATTTCTAAAAGGATTAAACTTTATTTTCTTAAATCGTTAAAAGAGAATTGGCTTTTATTTGGATAAATGTTCCTCGATAAATTCTTAATTGGTTGTTTGAGCATGTATTTCTATGTGTACCTGCGTCACATATATGATTCGCGAGCAGGGTGATTGTTTATTTAAATTTAACCGTGTCGCATATATGATTCGTGAGCGGGGTAATAGATGCATCTATGGTTCGTGTTGTTCGACCCTCGGCAGTGCACATTTTACATTTATGTTAGATCGGGTCGTACGACCTTGGCATGATTTGCGCATGCTTGTATTGCTTGTCTGGAGATTTATTGATATTGATATTTGCTCTCCCCCGAATTGAGATAATTGTTAATGAATGGGTTATGAATTCAGAGACTTTTAAATAAAAAAGAACTTTTACCTGTTTCGTGACTTATTTGAATTTACTGTTGTTTTTAATAAATCCGTGATTCATCGCATTAATAATATTACTATTGGACCACTAGCAAGTGTCGAAGTCGACCTCTCGTCTCTACTTCTTCGAGATTAGATGGGATACTCATTGGGTACACGTTATTTTTGTACTCATACTATACTTGTTGCGCATTTTTGTTGCATAGGTTCATATGTGGCTAGTGGCTTAGTGGTATAGCGTCATGGTTGATATGGAGACTTAGGTGAGCTGCATTTATCGAGACGGCCCGCAGCCAGCAGAGTCCCCTTCAGAGTATTGTACTGTGTGTTTTTTATTTATGTCCACTTTGTATTCGGGACAGTTACCATATTTTATTTCATTCCCTAGTAAATGCTCATACACTTATGACACCGGGTTCTGGGATGATTATGAGGTATCTTGTATTAACTGCTTAATATTCATATTCAGAAGGGCGTGGAATGCCGGTTCTGGAATGCCGAAACTATGTACTGCTTAAACTGCCAGCGTGCATTTGCTTGTTTATATGTGGAGGTTAACTTGGGCCTTTAACTGTCTTTATGTGAAGTCCTACATGTTTTGCTTGTTGCCTAGTTTTTTTGCATTTTTGAGCAGCCTAGATAAAGTCTAGAACCAATAGAGGTCCAAAACCTCCTGGACCGTAGGTATGGGACGGGTAGTGCACGCATAAGGTACGACTTATAATTGTACTAATGCGCTTTAAATAACAACTTGAAGATAGTAATCGGGTAGCAGGAGATGATAGTCTGTGCCCAATGGATAATATGAGTAACACCCCATTTAGAGGGAGTTACGAAGTATTATTTATATTACACGGGGTGATCCTTTAGGCTAAAAAACTTAGGACCCCCCCCCCCACCATTTTTCTTTATATATAGACCGTTATAGTTATATCCTTGTAACTCTTAAGATTTCTATCAATTCTCATTGTGTTATACTAAAACTAATTCAAGTTCGGCCAGGACCCACAGTTGTGGACCTCGAAGAGTGTCTAACACCTTCTCTTCGAGGTAATTCAAGCCCTTACCCGATATTTGATGATGCAAACTAGCTAAAATAGAGTTATTTGCAAATAAGTGTCCTAACGCACCTTAAACCCGTTAGGTGGAGACTATTCTTCTATTTTAACACTTTCCTTAAAACAGTCGTCACGACGTCGAAACCCGATTTCGCGAGAAAAAGGGGCGTGGCAAGTGGTGATTTACATGAGAGGCAAGCCTATGGTGTTTGAAGCCGTACTTGTGACATTATCTTGTGAGAGATGAGTGAGCCTTTCATGAATCTGAAGATTGAGTGCGAACTTTTTAAGCGAGCTTGGCAAATGGAAGTTAGAGGAGGAAGAGTTTGGAGTCCACCATGACCTACATGATAGAACAAGAGCCTTTGATGAGTAAAGTCAGTTCTTGAAGCTCAAATGTCATAATAGAACTAAATGTGCATGAATGTTTGTCCATTCCCCATTTCATGAATGGCCATGGGGATAAGACCGAATGGAGCCGCTCCTCGGGCTGGTGAATTATCGGTGCATACCTTTGACATTTATCACATTTTCGAACAAACTCTTTTGTATCCTTTTCCATATCAGCCTAATAGTACCCTACTCTGATAACTTCTTGAACCTGTGATACGGCACCGGAGTAGTTCCCACAGGTGCCTTCATGAATTTCCTGTAGGACGTAGTTGGTGTCTCCTAATCCCAAACATATCGCCAATGGACTATCGAAAGTCCTCCTGAATAAGGTTCCATCCTCGGCCATAGTGAACTATGCTGCCTTCGTGCGTAAAGTGCAATTTCGGATTTTTAATGGAAAATGTAGAATTTCATATGGAATTAATTCCTATAATTTTTATTGACTGAATCGAATAGTTTATGACTAGATTTGAAGCTTCGGACGAATTCGCGAGGCGAAGGCTTGTTGAAATTTTGAATTGGTAGCAAAGCGAGGTAAGTGTTTGGTCTAACCTTAGCTTGAGGGAATATGAGTTGAGTCTTAATTGCTACTTGCTATTTGTCGAGTACGACGTATAGGCATGGTGACGAGTATCTATACGTTGGTGTCTAGTGTCACACCTCCTTTTTCCTACCCCGTAAGGGTATAAGGGAGTTTTTCCAATTAAAGGATAATCGAAACGGGATTTGTTTATTTAATTCAGAGTCGCCACTTGGGAGATTTATGGTGTCCCAAGTCACCGGTTGAATCCCGAATCGAGGAAAATATTGACTCTGTTTAACAGTCTGCGCACCAGAAATCTGGATAAGGAATTCTGTTAACCCGGGAGAAGGTGTTAGGCATTCCCGAGTTCCGGGATTTTAGCACGGTCGCTCAACTGTTATATTCGGCTTGTTTATCTGATTTTTAACAATTAAGACCTTATATGCAAATTTTAACTTTGAACCGCTTTTATCAATTTTATTATTATTGTTATTATTTTATGGAGAATTGCAACGTTATGAAAACGTATCTCGAACCACGTCACAGTCAATGTACCCGTGGTTATCGACACATTTCGACTCCGTTGAGATTTGGTTTTGGGTCACATACCAAATTTAAGAAAGTAATTTATTAAAGACGCGCCAAAAGCGACTAGCGTATTGTTGTTTTGGGAAAGGCCACGAAATTTTGCTAAACGGCCCATCCCGAAGTCTAAGCATTCAATTAAACATTTATCGAGGGCCCCGTAATTTGTGTGTTTTATTGGCGAGGCTCATCTCATTTTTATTTTAAAGGTCGTCCTATAATGACTATGTTTTCTATTTCGTTTGTCTCTATAGTAAATGAAGAAAAAGGTCCTACTTTATTTACATACTTACGAGTTACTATAGTTGAGTTTTGAACATGATTCGTTAAATCTAAAATGAACGTAGTAAGAGCAATCTATTTGACAGTTATGGGCCCAGGTTCCGACATATAAGGAGTAAAACCGGACCTGGGCCATACTACTTCAAATTGGACGACTTGTTACCTTGTTGATAATGCATGAGTAGTTTGGGTAATTGTTGGTCCCAACTGAGTATAAAAGGCTAACCATTGACTCGCTGAAATGACCTTTAACTTTGAGAAGGTGGGAACTAATCTATTTGCTTGAGGACAAGAAAAGACTTAAGTTTGGGGGAGTTGATAAGTGTGGATTTTGACCACTTATTAATACCTTTTTACTTTCGTATTAGTCCGAAAGTATTGATTTATGTTTCAAAACTAGTTAAAGTGTGCAAATTGCAGGAATGTTGGAAATTTGGTCTCTCATGAAAAAATCTGACTCAAAAAAGTGCGTTCTGACTCACAAGGAAAGAAGGGGCACAATACACAAGAAGTGTGGTTCGCATATGTCACGATCTGACTTTCCCACCCTCGGGAGTCATGATGGAACCTACTCATGAAAGCTAGGCAAGCCAACTATTAGGGTTCTACACAATAACAATCAATCCAAAATAGTTATAAGCAGAAACTAAAGTTAAACAGATGATAAATGCAAAAGAGTTATAACATGATCAAATAATCCAATACAAGTCTACCCCCGGATCTGGTGTCACAACTTCACGAACATCTACGAGTTACTATAAATACTGGTCTAAAAAAGAAGTACAACTGTTCTCATAAAGAAAAGAGACAGCAGAAAACTAAAACAAGGAAGGGGGACTCCAGGCTCTATGGGCGTTAGCAGATCTACCTTGGTCTCCTTGGACTGAAGGCAGCTACCTCAGCTACTCACCGGGAACGGTACCGAAATCTGCACAAAAGAATGCAGAGTGTAGTATAAGTACAACCAACCCCTTGTACTGAGTAAGTGTCGAGTCTAACCTCAGCGAAGTAGTGATGAGGCTAGGACACGACAATCATATATACCTATGCAGTTAAATCATATACATACAGAATCATAATAACAGGAATCAATAGGATAAGGTGGGAAGGGGACATGCTGTGGGGAATATCAGATTCTAATAGTAGACCAATAAAGAAGCATTAATAAATAAGCATAATGAACATCACAACTATATCAACAAAATGATGAAATGGTAACACGTGCACGACATCACCCTTTGTGCTTTTGCTCTCGTCTCCACCATATGAAACAACAGAAATGGCACGGCATCACCCTTCATGCTTTACCTTACATAATCATGGCACGGCATCACCCTTCGTGCATTATAACTCACAATATCGGTACGGCATCACCCTTCATGCATTACACTCACTCACAATATCATGCACGGCATCACCCTTCGTGCATTAATACTCATAATATCGGCACGACATCACCCTTCATGCATTACACTCACTCACAATATCATGCACGGCATCACCCTTCGTGCTTTACACTCTTCCTCACCCAAACAATAGAAACAATAAGTCCTGGCAAAGGAATCAACAATATCAGCAATAACATCCTACCAAGGGATTCAGCTATAACCAATCTCGTTTTCAACAATTACTTTACTAAATGAACTCAACTTGTTCCAATTCTCAACAATACTCAATTACAATAAACTTTCATAAGCTTTGTTCAACAATAATCATCATCAATTTGAGCATGATCGATACATAATATAGTCACAACAATCATGATATAAGACTCACGGGCATGCTTGACACCAACGTATAGATACTCGTCACCACACCTATACGTCATACTCGATACTAACACGTAGCAAATAGACCACAACTCCTATTCCCTCAAGTTAAGGTTAGGACAAATACTTACCTCGATTCCACGGACAAGACTAAGCCTCAACTACCGTTTTACCTCTCGGTTCCACTTCCAATTCGCTTGTATCTAGTCACAACGTACTTAATAATATTAATATATTCTAAATAAACCAATTCTAATGCATGAAAATATGTTTCCCATTGTTTTCCCCAAAAAGTCAAAAATCGACCCGGACCCACATGGTCAAAACCCAAGGTTTGAACCAAAACTCGATCACTCATTCACTCATGAACTCAAATATGTAATTAGTTTTGAAATCGGACCTCAAATTGAGGTCCAAATCCCCAAAATTGAAAATCCTAACTTCTACCCAAAAACACCCAATTTCCCAAGAAAAAATGAAGATTGAAGTAAAATCATGTAAAAAAATGTTATAGATTGAAGAAAATAAGATAGAAATCGTTTACCTATGATTTGGGGAAGAACTCTCTTCAAGAAAATCGCCTATGGGATGTTTATGTTTGAAAAAGTTGAGAAATGAAGAAGAATCCCATCAAAAATCCCACTTATTAGGTGCAGATGTCGCAATTGCGACCAGGGGTTCGCAATTGCGAACCCTTTAGAATCCTGCTACCTTCGCATTTGTGAAGTCTATGTCGCATTTGCGATAGAGAGCCATCGCAATTCCCAGCTCAGGCTTTGCATTTGCGATGATGGCCTGCCCAAGCTGGTTTCGCAATTGCGACATACGGGTCGCATTTCCCAAACCTGAGCACTTCGCATTTGCGAAGCCTGATCTCGCAATTGCGAGATCAGAGGCCTGTTACACAGCTGCAACATACCAGCAATCTCTCTAAGTCCAATTTCACTCCATGGCCTATCCAAAACTCACCCGAGCCCTCGGCGCTCCAAACCAAACATACACGCAAGTCTAAAAATATCATATGGACTTGCTCGTGCGATCAAATCATCAATATAACATCAATAACTACGAATTTAACCTCAAATTCATGAAATTCTTCAAGAATATTGAAATTTCCATTTTCTCAACTAAAGGTCCGATTTATACCAATTCAACTCCGATGCTTACCAAATTTCACAGATTCGACTTAATTATTATTTTAAACCTGTACCGGGATCCGGAACCAAGATACGGGCCCGATACCATCAAGAAAATGCATCATTTAACTTCTAAATATTTTTCAGCAAATAATTTTCTTTCAAAATTCTTTTCTCGGTCTTGGGACCTCGGAATTCGATTCCGAGCTACGCCCAAGTCCCATATTTTACTACGGACCCTACGGGACCGTCCGATTACGGATCTGGATCTGTTTACCAAGAATATTGACCAAAATCAATTTTAACTAATTTTAATGACCAAATTTATTATTTTTCGAAAATTTCACATAAAATCTTTTCGGAAACACACCCGGACTGCGCACGCAAATCGAGGTAAGACAAAAAGAGATTTTCAAGGCCTCGGAACACAGTTTTGACTTCTAAGACAAGATATGACCTTTCGGGCCATCATAACATAAGTATTTCTGCGGCCGCAGAATTCCCTCGGTGGCTGCAGAACTAGTGAAGAATCCCACCAGACTTTAAGCAAATGTGCGTACTGCACATGAATTGTGCGGCCGTAGAATAGGGTTTGCACTAACAAAGATTCAAATGTTCACAGAGTGTGCAATTGACCAAGACTTGAAGCCTTTCCTGAAGTGTGGACCGCGCAAGAATTGTGCGGCTGCAAAAGTTATCTTGCAGGCACAGACCAAATTTTGCAGCTGCAGAATCCAAGTCCTTGAAAGCTCAAGCAATGTGCGGACCGCACATGTAATTGATTCATGCCTTTTTAACTTGGTCTTTACTTGAGAAAAATAGACCTAGTCTAGGATAACTTGGCTAACAAGAAATTGGATTAATTAAGGTTTTAATTAGCCTAATTAGTGGGTTTGAATTAGAGATAAGGAAAGCCCGAGTTGAGCTCTTATTAACTATTTAGCTTGATACCCATTTAGGCTTGAGAGAGCCAAATTGAGCAAAATCACTCTATGACCAAGAGGTATTGAGTGGGTAACTTATAGTTGAGAGCTATAATATACCCCGATCAATAAAACAAGCGTTAGCATACTTAACCCATTAGATAAACACCTAGGTGAAGGTCACATCCTAAGATTTTTAACCATTTGGTAAAAATAACAAAGATAATAATTCGCTTTCTAGTTTCTTCTCTTTAGTTTATAATTGTTAGTGATAATTTAGAAGTAGAAAACAAAATCCGTTGTTTGGAAGCGCAATTTAGTTATTTTATTTTCTCTCATCAAGTGTATACATCTAACACCCATATTAAAATCCTTGTTGAAATCGACCCCGACTCTGATTGGGTATTATTTTTCTAATGACCGTTTTCACTCACTATTGAGCGCAGATTGGATATAGATCATAGGTTCATAGAGGAACCATATAGCGAGAGAGTATCCCCATACTCCATATAAAGACCTTCAAAATGCCATCGTATCTCAAAATATACGACGGAACAACCGACCTGAAGATCACGTGACTCATTACATCACTGCCGTGAAGGGCAACAATCTTACCAAAGAACATGTGTCCTCTATTTTGCTGAAGAAGTTTGGCGAAACCCTCGCTAGAGGGGCGTTAACACGGTATTCACAGCTACCAAACCACTCCAAAAAAACATTCTAAGAAATGCCCAACAAGTTGGTGATGGCACACGCCGGGGCAAAGAAAGCGGAAACAAGAGTAAACGACATCTTCGCTATCAGGCAATCCTTAAGAGAAAGGCTGAGGGACTTCCTCGCCCGATTCAACGGGGTAAGGATGACCTTACCAAATGTGTCCGAGGGGATGGCATTCGCAGCCTTTCAGAACGGGTTGAGTAGAGAAGGTTCAAGAGCGATCAGAAAGTTGTTGAGCCGGCTGATAAAGTACCCCCAACCACTTGGGATGAAATCCATAATGCTTACTATGCTGAAGTCCGAGCAAATGATGACAACCTTAACGGACCAACTCAACGGCTCATCTCAGTGCAAGCCGAGCCCAGGAGAGAACGAACAGATAATATAAGGAGGGATGACCCAGTCTTACGGCCAAACAGGGAACGACATCAGCCTTACGTCAGGGCTCCTACCCCTCCTATTGGATATTAATATTAGTTATCTTGTCTTTTGGATATTAATATTAGCTAAGATTGACTCTATTTTATTAAATCTAATTGGTTGAGCCTAGATCTAAATTTTGGGTCAAACAACTAATTTTCTGGAAAAATTATTTTATGAATATTATGAAAAATTAAGTACCATGTATTCTGCATCCACTAATTTAAAATTCTGAATCCATGGGATATTAGTGGTTGCACACCACGACTACATATTCTCTAATTTCAAGAAGACTAATGTTTTCGTGTTTCCAACTACTACATACAGAACTGTTTAGCTTAATGAGTTAAGATTGAAAGAGTTTTTAGTTCTTCTTGGACTTTGTCTCCACTCTCCAGCTATATTCTATTTCGCAGCTTGCTACTTAGCTTTACGAGGATTGTTCATGCAACTAGCTGACTTCATTTGGCGTTCCCTCTGATTGTTTCAAGCAGATTGCACATTGATAGAAAGGTAAAAATAGATACAAGTAAAAGGAAAAATTGCTATCTTCAAGCTACACATCTATGAGGATATTATGTATTAAGAAATCACTTCAACTGTATGATCTAAAACATGAGTTTCTGCATCAGAAACATAGCTCGAAAAAATCAAATCGAAATTGGTATTGAAAAACATTCATCTTAAGGATAGTATACACGTACAGAATATATATATATATATATATATATATATATATAACAAGGTAAAATGTGGCACCTCCATTGAGCATAATTTTTATTTATCTTTTTTCTTTATTTTTGAATTTTTCCTCATTTATATACATTTAGGTGCTTAGAATACCCAAGAGTGAAAAGTCACGTATTTAGTGAAAGTCATATATTTAATTCTCTTAATTAGCGTCCCTCTCCTTTCTTCTTTCTTCAACTTGCCAGTTAACTCATGTAACCTCCATCTCTTCAATTCATAAAAGCTCCTATTCGTACCAGATGCATAATTACATATATATCGTGCCTCTTGATGGACAAATGAAGAGACATTTTCAGCAAATTTTATAAGGGCCTTGATTCCCCATTTAACCATAAAAGACATTATCTGATCTGCATATTGTTAGGAATATAGTAGATATGTCTTAGATCCAATATCATATTTGATGATTTGAACTTATTTTTGTGAACGTTATTTGATATAAAATATATATGGCATTTGATATTCTTTTATCATTATTATTAATTGCTTGATTTATTTGATAAGGTCCTTGATTAAATTTTGAGACTTGTCATCGTGATGGAGATCATGATAATGAGAGTAAAGTTTCTTATAATTTAATCGAAATTTGTTCTTGATCGTAGGATTATTAATTTGGACATTAGTAATCCGGTTAGATCAATATTTTTGTGATCGTCTTTATGGGATAAAGATTAGTTGATCTCATTAACTAAATTACATAGATAGATGATGCATATAGAAATATGATTATTGAACCGACTCATTGAATAATTTCTAATGGTTAGAATTATCATAAACTGTCAATAGGATATTCTCTTGAAGAACGTGGTGTAAGAATTTCCTTTAACCTGAGATCGTCATAGTAATTGACAAGCTATTAATTGTGATTTGATACCAGACACCTATGGCCCTAGGACGATAGTTGAAAGGATATTGGGTACGATTAAATACTTGTAGAATTAGTGATTGATCAAGATGGAATTTGTCAGCTCTTAGTAATGAGTTTAAGCTCCATGTTGTCATAAATTATAAACGACCAAACAAAGACCTTGGCCAGGGCAATTGAATGAAAGAAGAAATGAGTTTCTTAGGTCATTCAATGGTCGATTATATTTGACATGAACACATAGTTGGTCGCCTATTAGGATTTGACAGTTGAACCATATCCTAGGGTGATCCAGAGCTATAAGGACAGAAGGAATTACTACATTATTCTTCTACTGGTTCTTGAGAGTAAATTGTATACTTCATGATATCCGATTGTTAATGAGTGTTGCTAGACACCACCCTTGATTAGTATATTGATGTGATCAATTTACTACCGATTTAGTATTGAACCTATGGGGTCGCACACTTACGAGTGTTCTGATCTTTGCTAAAGGATTAATTAACTTATTATTTGATAATTAAATTAAAGAATTTAATTAGTCAAATAAATTTAGTTAGTTAGTCCAAATGAAATATTATTATATTCTTTGCTAGCACAAAGGATATAATTAATATTGTGAACAAATTGAAATTTATATTTGGAATAAAAAATTAAATTATATCTTTTAGTTGAAATATATATGATATATTTGATACTCATAATTAATATTTATTTATATATGCAAATATATAAAATATTAATTAAAAAGCTCATAAGTTAAAACCAACTTTGAGTTGGATTAACCAGAAAGTCCATAAAGGACGTGAGGCTCTCAAAATCCCATGAGTAATGGGATTAGTAGTTTACGTATAAGGTCCAAAAGGACTTGTTGGCTACTTCGTCCTATTATGAATAGGCTTTGTATTTTACAATATAAAATTATAAGAAGTCCAATTTTGAGAATTGATCCTCACGTCAGTCACGGTCTTCACGTTTTTTCTTAACCTAAGGTAATAGTTTGGTGCTCGAGTATATATATATATTTACTAGTCACGTTCATATTTTATATCAAAGATTATCAAACACGTTCCAAAAGTAATGTATAAAATTCAATAATCATGAGGACGTGAAAAACTTCGGATGAGCCGCAAGAAAATTACTTTGTGAAAGTGAGAGTGCAATACAAAGCCAAGAGAGAAAATATAATTACAAAAAAAGTGTTTCTTGTTCTTCTAATTTGAGTTGAGATTTTTGAAAAAAAATTCAACACAAGTTTTTCGTTCAATTTGTTCGCGAGTTTCATTGATCAAAGAGTTGATAGCAAGGATCTGTCTCGGTGTGGATACACATATAGTCTTCGCACTATCGAAGAATTTGAAACGAGACTTTCTTCACCAGGTACGTCTTAGATCCGATCTATTGACATGTAAATAAATTTTAAACACGAAAAGATCTGTCTAGGATTGTTATTGTCTTCCGCTGCGTGTTATGAACATCTATACGCAATTTTTCACATATTAGGTGTCAAATTGATGTTAACAATTCTTATGCATCGTACAGATCAGCATGATCAACGGTACAATATTCTCTCTTTTTCCTTTTCTTTGCTTCTTGGTTTATAAGCTTTACACCAAAGACTACACAACTTTTTCTAACATATAGTAAAAGAGCAGTTATTGAAGAGGATGGAGAAGATACGGTCAGCGCTCTGCCAAGAAACGTTGTAGATTCATCTTTATTCCTTTTTCCCAGCCTCCAAATTAATGTCTTTCTCCACTTTTTTCTTCATTTACTCACTTATATCCTGTTTGGCCAAACTACTGCAAAAATCAGAAAAGTGTTTTTCTCAAATGTACTTTTAGTGAGAATCAGTTTGCGTTTGACTAATTAATTTGAAAAGTATTTTTGAGCAGCAATTAGTATTTGACTAAACTTTTATAAATTATTTTTAAATGTATTTTTCTCAAAAGTGCTTTTCAAAAAATATTTTTGAAGAGAACTATTTTTTCTGCTTCTCCAAAACTGTTTCTGCTTCTCCTCAAAAGCATTTTTTTTTCTTCCAAAAACTTAGTCAAACACTTCAACTTTAAAAAAAGCATTTTCTAAAGAAAAAAAAAATGCTTCTAGAATTGGAGAAGCTTTACCAAACATGCTATTATATGACTGTCTCTTCCTATTAATCTACGTTTATGTTTGCATTTTAGCATTTGTCTTAGAAATTCTTATATTTGTGTAATATAGCATAATCGTAATTGCACATATATTTCATAAAGCATATCCTAATACGCTTAATTTGATATAGAAAAGCCTTATTCATATGTACGAATGTTGGTCAGGTGGGTCTTTTTTTTTTCAATCGGTCATGCATGTAATAATCTCACTTTTGTTTATACCTATAACTCTATATTTTAGGATCTTTCTTCAACAGATTATTTGAATCATGCATGCAAGATATATTATAAAGAAGAAGTTCACATCAAGAAGAGAAAAAGTAGAGTTAATCTTAGTGAGGGAGAAAGCAACAATTTAGGAGAGGGCGAAGAAAAAGAAGGAAAGAGAAACAGAAGGGTAAAAAAGAATCTGGATTTGTGTCGTCTTCGTCTTCTTCTTTCATTTTAATTTCAGCCCTTTTTCTTATTCTTCTTTTTTTGAAGCTTATTTTCCATTTCTCTTTCCTTTATCATTAATACATGAGAATTTGAAAAAAAATTAAAATACAAAAAAAAAAAAAAAGGTGTACAGTGTGAATTTTACATAATTCAATATATCTATACGCATATAACTGAAATTTTTATGCTAAGCGGAAAGAAATATAGAAAGAGGAAAAAGAGAAAAATAAATAAGAAAATAGTGATAGAATTGCAACTTGATTCTATAATTGAAAATCTGTGGCTGAACACTTTGAGAAAAGTGTGACGTAACATTGGGATTGTCTTAATATATCCTCTATTGTGAATTGCCTTCACATCCTCCATTTTACATGAATCACATCACTCACATATAAAGAGTGATTAAAGTGAGTAAACTTTCCATTGTTCATTTTAGAAATGGAGAAGCGAAAGAGAAATTATATTGGATAAATTACTTATGGTCGTCTTCAATGGAGAAGTATAATGATGCATGGTGGATATATAACATTACATGATGATTTAAAGATTAATTAATTGAACCACGGATGAACGACGACAAAGTTTTTATCTATATGCTTTACTTTATTAATGTTTATTACTTTTACCATAAAATATTTATTACCATTGTATACATGTAAAGTTATTAAGTATATCCAGAGGATGAAAGTAGCAGAGATGCGGATGTTGAGGTAGATGTGCGGGCACACTAGGACAAACAAGATTAGGAATGAAGATATTCGGAAGAAGGTGAGCGTCGCCCCTGTGGATGACAAAATGCGGGAAGCGAGGCTCTGATGGTTCGGGCACGTGCAGAGGAGAAGCCTTGATGCACCGGTGAGAAGGTGTGAGCGGTTGGCCGTGGTGGGTACGAGAAGAGGTAGAGGGAGACCTAATAAGTATTGGGGAGAGGTGATCAGGCAGGACATGGTAAGACTGCAGATTTCCGAGGACATGGCCCTTGATAGGAAGGCCTGGAGGTCAAGCATTAGGGTTGTAGAATAGGGGTAGTTGAGCTCTCCTTACTTCATATCGGGGGTGAGGTGGGGTTGGATTAGGGTTGATCTTAGATGGCTTGTAGTTTATGTTGAACACACACTATTCGTGCTATTTATCTTAGCCGCGGGCCTTAGACTCTGATTATTGTTATTGCATGTCATTAATCTTTTGGTTTTTATGCTTCTGTTACTATTATTGTTTCTACTGGAGTTACTAATGAATTCTCTTTTCTTGTTTTTTATTTCCGTCTTTCTGAGCCGAGGGTCTATCGGAAACAGTCTCTCTGCCCTATCGGGGCAGGGGTAAGGTCTGTGTACACATTACCCTCCCCAAACCCCACTGTGTGGGATTTTACTGGGTAGTTGTTGTTGTTGTTGTTATAGTTGTAGTCTTAATATAACTTTTTTTTTTTTTTGGCCTTTAAATTATTTTTTGGGCAACTGATAATATGACAAGTGTTGGAGCTAACCAAAAATAATATTAATATGTATAATTTATTAAACTTATATAAATAAAATAATAAAGAACTTTTTTAAAATTCACTGATTTATTTTTGTGACCGTGCAAAGCGCGATAATAATCTCTAATGAACACTATAATTCTCGAGAAAAATATTAGTATTTGTTAGTACTCAATCAATCCCAAGCTCTTCAACCAGGGAAGCACCTCGGACAAACCTTCTTTCAAGCTTCTGGGGTTGTAATCCAACTCTTCTTTTGCCTTCTCACAAGAGTAAGCCCACTGATGTCTAGCCGCAGAAACAATCTGTTCAAGATGATGTATAACGAGGTGATAAGAATTAAGGTCCAATGCTAGCTATAATCAGGCATAAAAAAGAAAGAAAAATGAAAAGAAAGTAGGCCAGCAAAAATCACCCTGCATGCCTAGAACATGAAAATCCCATCGATGTCACCACCTGTTTTTGGGCAGGTGTGAAAAAATTTGACCTGCTTATGTGCTAAATGATGTCTACTTTTGTTTTGGTGGAGCAATTATAATTTTTTTTAATAGTTTCTTAAAGAAGCAATGTTTTCGAATAAAGTAAGACCAAGAAATGTTGCATATGTACAGCTCTAGTTATGCAAATGCGGAGCCCAGAAATAGAGACTTAGCTTGAGAGATAAGGAGTCGGGAAATATGCAACATAATGATGGCTGCCATACATATTAGATACATAAATATTAACCTGTAGTTTAATTTATAAGCAATAATTCCGAACTATAAGTTGCAAAAATGAAAAAGGTCTACTAGACATGCTAAGAAAACAATTTTTCACACTTAGAACCAAATAAGAAGGCGCTACTATCCATCTCAGAGTAACAGGTCTGAAGTAATTTAAGCCGGGGCAGTGACAAGAACCTTAAAGAAAAGAAGGAAAAAAGCTAAAGCCCAATGTTTCTGTCATTGTGACATTGATGTATTAAACCAAAAGTCACCACCATTTGGTCTCGAATCTCATACAACTTAAGACATACACCCCTAAAGAAAAACCAGTATAACAAATCAAAGCATGAAATGTCAATCAGTTTCTTACCGGAGGACTGATTAGAGGAAGCTTTCCTGTTAATTTGGAGAAAATAATTGATATCCAGCCGTAAGCTTCAACAATAAGTAGGGGAATTCCAAATGAAGGCCTCTTTGTCTGAGTGATCATGGCAGCTATGTCGAAAACTTCCTTAAATGACGCATTCTCCCCAGTAAGAAGGTACCTTTCACCTGATTTGCCTTTGTCCATAGCCGCAATATGCCCGTCAACCACATCATCAACATGGCTAAAAGAGAACCTTTCATTTGCTTGGCCAATGTAACCAGGTAAACGCCCACTATAGCGTTCAATTATCTGACAAAAAAATTATGTGAAAACTCAATACCATATAAATTTCATGTCTGACAAATCAAATTACAGCAGCTAACTAGTAAAATTGCTAAATCCTACCTTCACAAAGGCAGGGTTTAGGCTGCATACCCACTAATTTCACTGGGGTATGTTGTTGTTATTGTTGTTGCTAAATCCTACTATCGCAACATGAGCGTTGACCTGAAGCACTGTTTTCTCTTTCTTTTGTTGACAGGTAACGTATCAAACAAGGTGATACAGAGTCCCTCAAAGTTTATGTTTGTGGAACTTAATCCCAACATTTTGTTTTTTGGGTACTAATACCCTTCAAAAAATTTCATCGAGGAATTTTTCCTACAGTTCGAAATTGGTTTAATTCACAGGAAAAAATGCAAAATTCCTGATTATCTCCTTTTTATCAGCATTCCTCCTCTTCTTCCTTCTCATTTCAAGGAAACAGAATTAATTAACAAACATCCCTCTTATAGAATGAGGAGTTTGGCATCATTGAACATGTTTTACTCTTTGGTGAAGCAGTCATTATGCATGAAATTATAGAACATCTACAATTTATTAATCAACTACAAAAACATTGCCAAATATATAGCTGTCTCCAAAATCCACAGCATTAAAACGAGTTATTTTGATCCTAACCATCAATTGAAAGATAATATAGTTCCAAACATCAAGCTGAATCCATGAAGGGGAGAGGAAGAAGTATGAAATATTTACCATACGCGCAACGATATTTGCACTCGTGACCTTTCCAGGACCATATATGAGTCCTGGATAAACAGGCACTATCGGCATTCCTTCAGACGCAGCATCTAGTGCAACTTTATCAGCAACAGCTTTCGATTTCTCGTACTCCGTACAGAAGAACTTTCCAGTATGAGTCTGTATTCCATAATATTAGTCAAACATTTGTACCCAAGGATATGGCGTAATTGTCAATGACGTGGGGCCAACCTTGAAGTCTCATGTTCAAATACTAGGAAAGCCAAAAAATACTTAATTTGTTCCCATCTGCCACCTAGTACTTGTCCCCGACACCACCATCATACAAAACATAGCTTGCGGGCCTCTTTTTTTTTTGGGACTAATATTAGTTTAGAGGTGACGATGAGACTCAAAAAACAAGACTTTGCTTGCTCTGATACGTGAACTGTCTCAACTAAAGAAGGAATAAATCTAGTTATTAATATGAGATCTTTAACACAGTCAATCAGCTTTTGTACCTGAGTTTCATTGGCAATATATCCATCAGTTGATCCCAGGGCAAAAAACGACGATGTGTACACAATTTTCTCTATAGTTCCCGTTTCTTTATAAGCTTGTAACACATTCTTCAATCCTCCAACATTGACCTATAAATGCAGTAAGTATTACCAAAAAATAAAACAGATCATTCCACCATCATTTAATACTCACAAAAAGATTACTCTTATATTGCACAATCAATAATACTCATAAATATCACAAAAACATCATTCTTTAGTTAGTTACGTGTCATATTTTCCTTTTTAGTTATTTATAATCACATAAATGTCTAGTGTTTATTTTAGACCACAAATTCAATAAAATATAACCAGATAGATGGAGACAGGGGGAATATTTTTATATCCTAATCAAAACACACTATTTGTATTCCCTATTATTTTACCGTCATCTACTTGTATATGTCTAATTACTACGTGTAACCTACTTTTCTACCTCAACACTGAAAAATGATTTTTTAAAGTAAAACATTTTCTACGAATAAAAATATTCCTTCAGGCGAAACGCATTATTGTGCTCACTGAGAAGAATCTAGATGGATCAGGAAGCCATAGCTCGACCAATGCAGCAGCATGAAAGATGACGTGGCAACCGGTAGCAGGCTTGAAGGAGTGACTGATAATCTGTAACATCTCCAAACACAAGCTCTAGGGTTCCGCCACCGCTTCCGCATCAGTAAGCGAAGGTAGAGAAGATAGGTTGCTTGTATGGCGAACGAATGCCTTAACATGCTGGCCGGCGTTGAATAACTGCTGGCAGAGCCGTCCACCCAGGTAACCAGAAGCTCCGGTTACCAATATCACCGTTTTGTTCATTTTCTGTGTACTTGTCACGTTCTTAGCCAACCATTAAGCCAGAGGTCAGTCTTTATTTTTAACTCATCAAGTTGAATAGTTTTAATAATTCATCGTACGTCTCGAAAAGTACTTTGTTGATCGATAGCACAGGAAAAGAAGGGCAGAAGAAAACAAAGAACATGTGATGAAATACAGCTTATGTTTGGCAAATCTTCTTTTACGCCAAAAAAAAAAATTCCAACGGTTAAGTGTTTGGTCAAGTTTTTAAAAGTAAAAATAAATATTTTTAAGTAGAAACAAAAACAAGAATTTCATTCCAAAAACATCTTTTGAAAAACACTTTTAAGAAAAATACACTTAGAAGTATTTTTTAAAAACTTGACCAAACATTAATTGTTGTTCAAAAGTGATTTACTCTTCTGTCAACAGGAGTTATTCTTTACCTTGACGCTGTGAAATCTTCCGGTCCTTGAGTTGCTACGAAGCCCGTAAAGGAATTGTGGATACTGTTGTACGAACATCAGACGCTGGATATCTCACTCGCAGACTTCAAATTAATTAGTCAAACGCAAATTGCTTCTCACCAAATATATTTTTTAAAAACACTTTTAAGAAAAATATTTTTCAAAATAAATTGATTTTAGAAACTTGGCTAAATAAGTTATTAGTCCCAACAAGGTTTGGGATTGACTACACCAACCATCAATTTTTAATTTAAGCTCAATTCAAATCATTATTATACTAAATAAAATTAAAAGTTAAGAATAAATCAACTATATATAAATAACACTATCTCTATTTTATTTTATGTAATAGATTTACTATTTAAAGAGTCAAAAGATTCCTTTTAAATTTTTTGAATTATTTTTTTTTTTTGGTAAAACTGTTATGTATTACCATTGACAAACCAAACTTTACACCTAACGAGCACTTAGGAAAAGCAGCAGTATGCCTACCCTCCTAAGCCTCGGAACAGAGAAAAACAACTAGTTACAGAACTGTTGGATCGGATATTTATATTTGCTTGCTTTCCTAGAGTTTTTCCTACATTCTATTCTCTCCACTATTTCTTTATCTATCTGTTGTATTGCTATATTTGCAGTAATTTATGTCCCTCTGAATTGCTTCCAGTTCCTTGCCTGCCAGGAATGATAAATTCTTGTTCCGAGTAATGCCGCAGCTATTTCCTTCTTGAATTGTTTCCAGTGCCTCCCCTTGATCCATTTTAAGCATTGTATAGTATCTTGCTTTTGTGTTCTGATGCCCGTCCATCTTTCCAGTACTTCTTTTACTTCCAGTGTCCAGCTACATTCATGAAATAGATGCTTATGTGTTTCCCTCTTACTATCAGTGCATAGACAGCATGTCGCATCCTCCACTTGGATATGCAGCATTCCCATCCTTTCCTTTGTAAGCAATTTGTCTTGACTAGCCAACCACACTATAAACCTGTGTCTTGGCAGCATAATTGAATTTCATATCATATCTGCTTCTTGAAGCCTGTCCATCTCTCCCAGTAGTGCAATGTAGCTCTTGCTAACAGAATAGTGTTGGGATAAAATAAATAATCCCGCCCAGGAATAATATCCACAGCAAATAATAATAACACAAGAGAGTAACAATGACACCAAATATTTTAGCGGGGTAAAATACAATACCCGAGTGGAGCAATATTATCACTATAATATTGCAACTTAGTAGTGTCAAGAAACTACTACAACTTTGAAAGAAATAACACTCTTTATTTAACACACTTCACTACAATATTACTACCACTCACTAATTATCTCACAGACAATAATCTGTGGATTACTCTCACTAACTATATGTTGCTTCTCTCTTTATTTTGGTGTATTTTTAACCGAAACAAAGCGCCCTTTTATAGGCAAAGTTGTAACCAAATCAGTCGTCCAACTTGGAAATTTTTTCATTCAAATCAGCCGCCCATATTTTTTTTAAGCAGCCCATTAAATTTTCAAAGCCACGCAATTTGACTTCTTTTTCATCTTTTTCAATGTTTCACTTTTTTTTTTGGGGTCCTACAAATCTCTCCCTTAATTTTGATTTTTCTTCTTCATTACAAGTCTTGATCTCAATCTTTGAAAATCTTCAAACTTGAGAGCCTTTGTGAAGATATCTGCAACTTGATCATGAGACTTCACATATTTGAGCTCGACTTCCTTCTTCGCAATGCATTCTCTGATGAAGTGATACCTTGTATCTATATGCTTGCTTCGATCACGATACACTGGATTCTTTGCGAGTGCCTGCGCTGATTTGTTATCAATACAAATCTCTGTAGCTTCCATTTGTGGCAAATTGAGCTCTTTTAATAATCTCCTTAGCCAAATAGCATGACAGGTACATGACGTTGTTGCTATATATTCGGCTTCACAAGTCGAGAGAGTAACAATGGACTGTTTCTTTGATCTCCAAGAAATAACACAATCACCCAAGAAAAATACAAAATCAGTTGTACTTTTTCTATCATCAATACCTCCCGCATAATCACTATTACAAAATCCCATAAGGTTGAAATCATTAGAAGAAGAATAAAATAACCCAAAATCGATCGTACCTTTTAGGTAACGAAGAATTCTTCTAGTGACCTTCAAGTGAGTAGAGGTAGGAGCCTCCATGAAGCGACTTACTACTCCAACTGCAAAAAGTATATCTGGTCTGGTACAAGTCAAGTACCTCAAACTTCCCACAAGACTTTTGAAGAATGTGGGATCCACTTTTTCTCCTTCATCAAACTTGGACAATTTTGTCCCACTTTCCATCGGTGTGTTCACGGGGTTGCAATCGAGCATGTTGAACTTCTTCAATATCTCCTTTGTATAGCTTTCTTGAGAGATAAAAATTCCATCCTCCATCTGCTTTACTTCTAGGCCCAGGTAATATGACATGGGCCCTACGTCTGTCATCTCGAACTCACGGGACATATCTTTCTTGAAAGCTTCAAACAAACTTGGGTTATTACCCGTAAAAATAAGATCATCAACATAAAGACAAACAAGTAAGATATCTCCATTAGTATGAACTTTAAGGTAAAGAGCATATTCATGGAGACAACGAGTAAACCCATTGTCTTGAAAATACTTGTCGATGCAACTATTCCATGCTCGTGGGGCTTGCTTTAATCCATATAAAGCTTTCTTCAACCGCAACACTTTATCTTCATGGTTTTTGACCACGAAGCCCAATGGTTGTTCAACATAGACTTCTTCTTCAAGATAGCCATTCAAGAAGGCTGACTTGACATCTAGTTGATGAATCTTCCACTTCATTTGTGCCGCCAAAGAGATCAGCAAACGAATTGTCTCCATGTGGGCAACAGGTGCATAAACTTCTTCATAGTCAATGCCTTGCCTTTGCTTGTAGCCTTTAGCCACAAGTCCTGCCTTGTATTTCTCCACATCTCCATCAGCATTCTTATTTATTTTGTATACCCAATTCACTCCAATTGTTCGATGACCCTTGGGAAGAGTTGTTAACTCCCAAGTGTTGTTCTTCTCTATTGACTTGATCTCCTCTTCCATGGCTTGTCTCCACCTTTTGTTTGTAACAGTTTCATCAAAGTTCATTGGTTCACTGTCAGCAAAGAGACAACATAAAAAATCAAAATTAGTAACTTCTTATGTGTCCTCATAGAACTCTTGAATGCTTCTTGTCCTTTGCGGCTGTTCATTTGAACCTTCTTGAGAAGAGGGAGATGCAACATTTGTTGGAGAAGAAGGTGGAGTTGTGTCCTGCACAGGTTCTACGGTCTCCGGTTCTTCTTCATCACCAAAGTATGGAAGAAAATCATATGAAGTTTCTTCCTCAGCTTCCCAATTCCATGCCAGTTCTTCATCAAATTCAACATCACGACTTACCACCACCTTACCGCTGCTTGGGTTGTATAGCTTGTAGCCTTTTGAACTCGTATCATAGCCAACAAACACATGCTTGACACTTCAATCGTCAAGCTTTGCTCTCCCTTGATGTGGCACATGAGCATAGGATATGCTCCCAAAGATTCTCAAGTGCTTGACACTTGACTTTCTTCCACTCCATGCTTCTTGAGGGGTTTGATCTCTAACATTTCTTGTTGGAGACCTGTTATTCAAATAAACTGCACAAGAAACAGCTTCGGCCCAAAATTCCTTAGGCATACTTTTAGCTTTCAACATACATCTAGCCATATTAAGAATCGTTCGATTCTTTCTCTTTGCAACATCATTTTGTTGAGGTGAATAAGGTACCGTTAGAGGGCGACGAATTCCATGAAATTGACAGAAGTCATTAAATTCGTTTGAGGTGAATTCGCCTCCTCTATCGGACCTTAGAGCTTTAATTTCATAGCCATTTTCTTTCTCCACAAGTACTTTGAAATTTTTAAAAGCAGCAAAAGCTTCAGATTTTTGGTTCAAGAAATAAACCCAAGTCTTTCTACTGAAGTCATCAATGAAAAGCAGAAAGTATTTTCTTTTACCAAAAGAAGGTGGATTGATTGGTCCACACACATTAGTATGGACAAGCTGGAGCGGCTTGGTTGATCTTGACATGGCCTCCTTTGGAAAACTCTTCCTTGCATGCTTTCCAGAAGACAAGCTTCACACAATTGATTGGGATGGTTAATTGATGGTATCCCATGCACCATGTTCTTTTCTCCCATTGATTTGAGCGCTTCAAAATTTAAGTGCCCAAATCGCATGTGCCAACACCATGATTCATCTTGCACATTAGCCTTCAAACACTTTGCATCAATTGTTTTAAGATTCAGAGAAAACAATATATTATTTGCCATATGCACTTTAGCAATTAGAATTCCACTTGAATCTCTAAGCCAAAGATGCATATTTTTCATGTGGATGTCATATTCCTTTTCAAGAAGTTGGCCCAAACTTAAAATATTACTTTTTAATTTTGGCACATAATAAACATCTTGAATTAACTTGTGACTACCATCTTTACAGGAGATCAGAATCGTACATATCCCTTCGATTTGAACCTTTGAGGTATCTCCAAAGGACACATTACCTCTCACTGTTTTATTGATCTCCACAAACTTCTCTTTGCATCCACACATATGATTGCTTGCTCCATTGTCCAAATACCACGAGCTGCAATCATCTTCGTCTTCTTCATTGAGTGCCATCAACAACGTTGACTCATTTTCTTCTTTCTTGTCGTCAATAAGGTTAGCCTTTTCTTAAACATTGCTACGACATTACCAAGAGTAATGGCCAAATTTATGACAATTATAACATTCAATTTTTTATTTGTCATACCTTTGTCCATTATTTTCTTGGTAGTATCCACGTCCTCTTCCTCCTCTTTGTCCACAACCACGACCTCTGAATGTTTGGTGGATTTTAACTTCATTGTTGAAGTTGTTACCATTACTTCTTCCTCTTTCATGACCTCCTCGACCTCGGCCTCGTCCTCGTCCGTTTCCTCGATAGCTTGTTTCACCTCCATAATCCTTGAAGGATGCCTGAGTTTTAAGAAGTTGCTCCAATGGCGCTTCTTGTCTCCTTTTGATCTTTTCTTCGTGGGCCTGTAAAGAACCTTCCAATTTCTCCACCATCATAGAGTCTAAATCTTTAGATTCCTCAATAGCACACACCACAAAATCAAATTTAGGTGTTAAAGTGCGAAGGATCTTTTCTACCACACGGACATCTTCTATGTCCTCCCGTATCTTCTTAGTTGATTTACAACAGCCTTCACTTTTGAAAAATAATCCGAGATACATTCGGATTCTTTCATTTTTAAAACTTCAAAATCAGCCCTTAGAGTTTGAAGTTTTACCTTTTTCACCTTGTCAACTCCTTGAAGAGAATTTTGTAAAATCTCCCAAGCTTCCTTTGAGGTGGTAGCATCTGTCACCTTCTCAAACATGGCATCATCCAAACATTGGTGGATGAGCGTGAGGGCTTGTTGATCCTTCTTCCTTGTCTTTGCCAAGACCTCTTTTTCATTTTGGGCAGAGCTTCCTCATTATCGGGTTTTGCATACCCTCTGTCTACGATTTCCCATACATCCTGAGAGCCAAGGATGGCTTTCATACGTAGACACCATTTCTCATAATTATCTTTTGTCAGACGGGGGTACTGAAAAGATAGCGGACCATTATTTGCCATGGCTCTGATACCACGTTGTTGGGATAAAATAAATAATCTCGCCCAGGAATAATATCCACAGCAAATAATAATAACACAAGAGAGTAACAATGACACCAAATATTTTAGCGGGGTAAAATACAATACCCGAGTGGAGCAATATTATCACTATAATATTGCAACTTAGTAGTGTCAAGAAACTACTACAACTTTGAAAGAAATAACACTCTTTATTTAACACACTTCACTACAATATTACTACCACTCACTAATTATCTCACAGACAATAATCTGTGGATTATTCTCACTAACTATATGTTGTTTCTCTCTTTATTTTGGTGTATTTTTAAACGAAACAAAGCGCCCTTTTATAGGTGTAACCAAATCAGCCGTCCAACTTGGAAATTTTTTGCCGCCCATGTTTTTTTTAAGCAGCCCACTAAATTTTCAAAGCCACCCAATTTGACTTCTTTTTCATCTTTTTCAATGTTTCACTTTTTTTTTTTTGGGTCCTACAAATAGCACCCATTAGAGGTCAGATTGTAGACATCACTTGTGTACCTGCTAGTCATCACATCTTTGAGAGAATTAAGTTTCCTCAAATACCAGCTACTATCCGCAGGAGGTACATGAGTCCAAATATCCTGGTTGCCTCTCATATATAGTTCATGGATTCATTTAATTCACAATGTGTCTTCTTTGCATGTTAGTTGCCATATGAGCTTTCCTACAGAAGCAATGTTCCATAGTTTGCAACTTTTCACATTTAGACCTCCATACTTCTTTGGCCTACAGATTTTATCCCATGATACCAATGTAACTTTCCTCTTTCCTTCAGTACTTCCCCATAGGTTTTCTCTGCACTTTCTGTCTACCTCTTTTACGATACTCTGAGGCAAAATAAAGACTGCAACCCAAAAGTTATAAACTGAAAACAAAGCTGCATTTATAATTTGCAACCTCCCTTCATATGACAATGTTTTTGCATAGGCACTTGTAATCCTGCATGTTATCTTGTCTACAAGCTGGTGGCAATCAATCTTGCTCCATTTCTTAGAGGAAAGAGGCAATCCCGGATATCTTATTGGTAAGGTGCCTACTGAGAACCCTGTAAGTTGTATCAATTGATTCTTGATGTCATCCTCCATACCTGCCATAAAGATGCTCGACTTTTCCATGTTCGCCACTAAACCTGTAACTTCACTAAAATGGGTAATGGCCTCCATTAGTCTAGCCACAGATTTCATATCTCCTTTACAGAGGAGCATTAAGTCATCAGCAAATATTAGATGGGTGAGTTTAGTCTGCTTGCACATTGGGTGATATTTAAAATCAGGCAGCTCTCCTATCTTCTTCAAAGTTCTTGAAAAATACTCCATAACTAGCACAAAGAGTAAGGGTGACATGGGATCACCTTGTCTCAGACCTCTTTTTCCTTCAAAATAACCATTCCCATCTCCATTGACCTTAATTGAGAACTTTGTAGATGCAACACATTCCATGACTATTGCTATGAATGCTCTTGGACCATAGCCTTCTAATGCTTCCGTAATAAATTCCCAACTAACCATATCCTATGCCTTGTTTAAATTTATTTTCAGCATGCACCGTGGGGTGGTCTTCCTGCTATAATGTCTCAAGATATCATGACAAACCAGCACATTATGCACTAGAGATCTCCCCTTGATCTTGTTCCTGTCAATATTACCCACTGCTTTCTTTACATTCGTCTCATGATATGGTTGTACTAATCTCAGCTGTTGCTCAGGTGTCAATCTCTTCCCATTGTGCAAGATACTCTTGAATTCTTTAACTCTGTGATTAGATTTCCTACCTAGCATATCCTGATAGAAATCCACCAAGATCTGAGCTATAGAATCAGGCTCAGTTTGCAACTGTCCATCTTTATTCTTCAGTGTGTAATAGCTTGCTGAAGCTTCCTATGTTTGATCACAGAAAAGAAATATCTAGTATTATCATCACCCAACTTGATCCACTTTAGCTTTGCTTCTTTGTTGTAAAAATATCTCAGCTAGGTAAGAACTCCTTTTGAACTTCTGGTAGTTTTCCTTCTCTTGTGCCTGCAGCCTTGCTTGCCTCTCCTGGATTCAATTGCAACTCTCACTGAATTTTCTCTAAGGCCTCTCTATCTTCATTTGCTTCAGTCAGTATATTCCTGAAGTGTTGTCTATTCAATTCCTGCAAGCTCTTCTTTAATTGTTTCAGCTTTTACACAATTTGATCCCTCAACTGGTTTGCTCCATATTTGATCAATTCTGGATAAGAACTCCGGATGCTGAGTCCATGTGTTGCAGAATATGTAATTTTTATTGTGATTTATAATACTGCTTTTTATGTAATTCTGAATATGTAAATTTTATTCAAATATTTTTTTCTAGAAATTAATCAACTTGAATCACGTATTCCGAGTTATGTTACATAAAACAAAATGAGTAATAATTAATAATAAAAATTACATAATAGGACGAATCCTACTCCTACTAGTAACATCACTTATATGATTTTTTCTTCTTCTTTATGTGCTATATTTGGAGTCCGCATTGATCCATATAGGTGATAATTACTAGTATATTTGAGTGGCCTATTTATAAATATTGATAATTCAATGATTAAGATAAATGATTCCCCACAAAATAGTTTTTTTCTCAAATATCAACTAATTTGTCTATATCCATATTATATTAAAAGCACGAAACCCCTTAATGGTATGTCGTTCGCCCTTTTTACCCTTTGAAAATAGAATTTATATTGGATAAATTATAATCTAAGTTACTTTCCTACTATTTAGGACTAGTCTCCTTCGTGGCTATAGTTTGGAGATTAAATCTTTTCATATTTGAATTATATGACAACTTCTAATATTTAGGAATTAAATTTAGGAATTGAAGTCAAGTAAAATTGAACTTATATAAATATATTACTTATCGAAACTGGTAAAATAATTATTAGGTCGTCATTATGAGTATGCCCTTCATGTTAAATAGACATACAGTTACGTTACATCATAATAAGAATATGTAACATAAATATCTCTAAAACTGGTAAGGGCCAATATTTTTATTTAGAGAAAATGCATAAAGTATCCATTAAATTTATCCAAAAAAAATTATTTACACACCTAAATTTTATGGGCAGGCTTTTATCCCTTATTCTAATCTTAAGTGAATGTAATACCTCCTTGAGTGATGACTTGGTGGAAAGTGTAGTCCATTTCTTAGATGTGTGTGAAGGCTAAAAAAAATAGCTTAAAACTAATTTAATTGTCTAGGTGTCACTTTCCTATTGAATATTATAAGTAATTAAACTTAATACTAATTTTTTCTCTTTTCTTTTTCGTTTTTTTGTTTCTCTTTCTTCATTTTAAGAGAACAAGTGAACCACTGCCCGTCATTACAATCTCCAACCATCCTCTTCTTCCCCATTTTTTTTAAACTAAGTCATGTTTTTGTTTTTTTTATTTATTTATTTGCTTCTCTTTCTTTCTTGTCGAATCTCCATTCCCGCTCCTCCATTTCCTATGCCATACTGTACCTTTACAAACTCTATTTCATTACTCATATTTTGTCCCTTTAATCTCCAGGATTTGATAGAAATATAAGTTCTCCAAAGTAATTGCATCAAGAATTTAGGTTGGAATAATTTTTATACTTGATTGGAGAGCTTGATATTCGCCAATACCATTTTTCGTACAAGTAATTTTCTTTTCTTTTCTCTTCGATCTGGGTGTTCGGGTTTTTTTCCACCTCGGTAAAAATCCATCACCAAGTTTAAATTACTTGGACCATCAAGTATTTTATGTTCGATTTAATAGACATTGCTCTTTAGGTGATAAAATAAATAAATTGACAAAACAAGTAAAACACAAAGAGAAATTATACAATTTTTTTTTTTGGTTTCTCATCCGGTGTCTGATATCTGTATTGGAGCCTCTCTCGCGATTGCGATGAACAGACCCACTAAACCATCGTGAACGTGTCCAACTTCTCGCAAATGCGATGAAAACACATCTCTAGTCATCCAAGTACACGTCGTGATCGTGAGACCTTCTTCGTGAACGCGTATAATGAAGCCAAATACAGCCATTTCAGCAGTCCAACAAATCCAAAAAATGAGTCGAACATGATCTGAATCACACTCGAGGCCCTTGGTACCCATCCAAATATACCAACACATCCTAATTGGGATTCGCGCCAGAAAGTCCCACATTGAGTGGTAAAGAAATTCCTAACAAAGGCGACTCCATACCAGGACTCGAACCCGAGACCCTTGATTAAGGATGAAGGAGTGCTTACCACTCCACCACAACCTTTGTTGGTAGAAATTATGCAATTGCTATATATTCATTTGACTGATTGCTTATAAAATCTAGTTGCCAAAAAGTACTATTATATTTATTAGGAAAGTTTTTTTTAGTGAGATTGATGTGAAGGGGAAATGGTCAAGTTAGAGGTGTTAAAGTGGAGTGGTATGAGGAGGTGGTTCTCATTCCAGAAATAGCGGTTATGGGCTTAAGGGAGGTTATGGCCATGAATGTCTGCTATGATGGCGGGCGGCGAAAATGATGATGAAGGAATGCGGAGAAGATGAAATGAAAAAAAAAAGAGTGAAAAAATAAAGAAAAAGTAAAAAAATAAAAAATAAAAAAAACGAAATAGTGCAGCACTTGACACATTGTGCGTGTAACGCAGCCCACGACAAGACGAGTTCAGTATTTTGAAGGAGGTATTAAATTTTGTTTAGATAAGAATAGTGGGATGTTAAGCCACCCGTAAAGTTTAGGTGTGTAAATGATTTTTCCGGACAAATTTAAATGAATGCCATTTAGACCAGTTCTCTTTTACTTATTGGGAAACAACATGACTTTGGCTTTGGAATCATTAGTTTGTATGATTTGGAAGAAATATTTTTTGAATTACTTATTATTTCGTTATATATATATGTTATTTGAAAAAGAATATCCTGAAAGTATAAAAATAACTACTGAAGTTCTAAAAATAAACCTAACAAAAGGTTTAAAAAAATTAAGGAATTGAACAACCTAAAAATTTATGGAGTAGATTATACGAAGTTAATTGCCATAGAGTTAAAACTTGGTCGACATATTCATATTTTATATCTTTAAGAAACTAAAATATTCTTTCAGCATTACTAAGAAAACATGAAATTTTGATCGGTTTTTTTTTATTTATTTTTCGTAAGCACATTTCATGCTGGATAAAATCAAATCATAATTAATAATTTATTTTAAGTAGAATTAAAATTTGGGCTCTTGAGGAGTTCTTTGGGTAGAACTTTTTCCTTTATTGAGTTAGTTAAATAGGATCAACATTCATTAATTTTTATGATCTTACATTTAATTTTTAATATATAATTCAAATACTATTTTTAAAATAATTTTTACATTATTTTAATATTTATATGGCTTTTATAAAGTTTAACCCACTTACATAAGCGACATACACAACACACATATCCTGAGACTAGTTTATATAAAAAATTCCTACAAGTGTTATTTTATTCCTCGATCTTCACCGTCCCTTTTCCCTTCCTTCGTCAGATTGTAATATTAAAAACTTTTTAATTCTAAGAGAAAAAATTTATAATCCTATTTTAAAAAGAATTCCAGTACCAAACACTTTATTTTCTTTGACTATATTCTCTTAAACATTTCTAAATATTTTTAACTATAAAAATTTATGATTTATAGTAATTTTATGTAGTTTGTAATTATGTAAATTTATTTAAAAGTATATAAAAATGCTATTATTGTTAACTTTTGTTTATTCTCAAATAATTCTGAGAAAAATAAAGAAACCAACTGAATCAATTTTCATGAGACTGTTGTGAAGTATTATAATTATATTAGTGGATGTCTATTGTCACACCTCCTTTTTCTGCCCCCGCGAGGGCGTAGGGAGTTTTTTCCAATTAAAGGACAGTCGAAACGGGATTTATTTGTTTGTTTCAGAGTCGCCACTTGGGAATTTTAAGGCGTCCTAAGTCACCAATTTTAATCCCTGAATCGAGGAGAATATGACTCTGTTTATTATTCTGCGAACCAGAAATCCTGAGTAAGGAATTCTGTTAATCCAGAAGAAGGTGTTAGGCATTTCCGAATTCCGTGGTTCTAGCACGGTCGCTTAACTGTTTTTATTTTTGGCTTAATTATCTCGATTTTACATTTTTTATTGCATGATTTTGTTATCGCTTCTGTTTAGATTGTTTATAATTAAAGACCCTTCTTCGAATCGAATCACACATACGCGTATCCGTTTTATATATTATATATATTTTAACGTGAAAAATCGTGTCACGCGTACGTATACACAATGATATTGATAATATAATAATTATTTTTTTCGAATTTTTTTTTATTATAAAAATAGACTTAAGTTCGAAATTGTGCTTAAAATAAAATTAAGAACGTCTGTCGCTCTTGTATGATTAAATAGCGAACTGCACATCTCGGGTTATATGAAATTAATTTGATATTCTCCGAAGAACCCCCTTTTTTATTAAATGTTTGCTCGAAGTTGCGCGAACGCATAATCCGAATTGCCTTTAGAAATATAATCAGGTCACGCGAACGTATCCCTAATCGCACAAGATATTCTTGATGGTAGTATAAATTTTCCACAAATTGTTTGTTACATCCATACATTTTTATGTGGAAGTCATGAGAAATCACTATTTGAGATGCCTCTAAATTCCTTGAAAAGAATTCACAATTCATTAAGTGTTGACCGCAAATTATATTTTACGTGTGAATTATATTCCTCAAAAAAACCATTCGAGTTTAAAGAATAAAAAAAATAAAATAAACAACGTGTGATTAATACTACCATTTTTATTGTAAATACAATATTTATCTACCCAAAAAGCGAATTGCGTATAAAACTTAGGAAAACAATTGATTTAATAAACGAAGTAATATTTTTCGAAGAATTTTCATTGTTATATTTGGAGCAAACGCTATTTACACATTTTTTGACTTAAAATGTTACAATCTATAAATCTCATCCTTCTTTTACACCACTTGTTTTTAGTCCGAGGTTATAATTGTTTGGTTAATTTTGCTTACGAAGATTGAGTTTGAGATAAATAAACCAATTCTTATTCTCTGCCTATGCGAATATTTGCAAACACTAACTCTATATTTAAAAAAAATCATTGACATTATTTCATACATTAAAAGAAATGAGTTGATCGCGTTCCTAAAATAACTAAGCCATTTGTTATTAAGAAAGAGAACTAATCTACCAATTGATTTAATAAGACGACATCACATATAACGTAAACATACATCATGACATGTTCGCAATATTCCAGCATTGTAATAGTAATGGATTATATTAATTCACCTTTCAACTATGGGTTATACACATAACCGTTATTACGCCATATACGAACAAAGTACGACTGACATCATCTAGTCTTAAACAAAATTGGATATTTGACAAAATAAACTAGTAATGTAATTTCTGGGTATTTCCGTACTATTCTTTACTTAACTAACAATATCACAAGATTTAATTAATGGTCAACTTTCTGCCATGTTCCCTATCTCAACAATTCAAACAGTAAATATCATCACTAGTCCTCAAAACATATATGATTATTGTGGAATTTATTACTCCAGAAGGTTAATTAGTTAACAGTTTATTATGTCAAGTATAATACTATATTAACCAACTAAAACAAAACTGAAACTTAAACTACTAAAATTTAAATGAGTAGAAGACATCCTTATAATTCCAAACTTCATTTACTTGTCATGTTGAATCTTTTCATGACATGAATTTACAGATATGTACCTGATATTGGAAGCAAAAGAAAATGATGATGAGAATCAGCGGTAGTAATAACAATACAGCAACAACAATCCAGCAGCAGTAACAACCCAGGAACAGAGTTTGCAAACCAGTAGAACAGTAATCCCAAAAACAAAAGCTTCAAGCTTGGAATGAAACAACAACCATTAATACTAATTTCAAACAAAGAAAGAAAGCAGAAGATTTTTTAGTTTTTATTTTTATTTTGAAAGCTTAAATATTTTTCGAAATTTTCTTTCTCTTAAATGTTCAGCGAATTTTGCTCTCTTCTATTCTCTGTCCGTTTTTTCTCTCTATCTGTGTGTGTATTTTTTTCGTATCTCTCTTTATTTCTGTTCTCCATGTCTTGTGTTCAAGACTTCTTCTTATAACCCATCCCATAAACCTTTCAATTAATTAAAATTCATACTTTTTCTCTACCCAACCCATTATCTTTCCACTCATCCCCATTACATTAAATAAACATATCACACCACCCCATTATATTTTGTCCCCCATGCTTCATTTAAAATAATGCAAGATTCCCCTTTAAATTAAATCTTGTCCCCCTTTTATATTAAACAACTATATCACAACCCACCCCATTTCATTTTGTCCCTCATGCTTCAAATAAACAATTTCAAAATGTACAATTCCTAAACTACCCCTCACGACCTTACTGAAATTACCAAACTACCCCTGAACGTACTACAAATTTACCAAACTACCCATCAGCTTTAACACATCAATTAATCAAACTTAACCAAAATATAGACAATATGATCAATTTCTAACAATGTTCAAACAACAATATGAACACGGATGAACATCATAACAACAATATCACATGAACACGATTTTAACAACATTTCAACAACAAATCACATGAACACAAATTGAACAACAAAGAACAACTAAAATTTGATTGAACAATATTTTAGCAACAAACAATTCTATTTTCGGATTCAACAACTACAACAAACAAGTATATTTAGATTTCTAACTTCAATCATATTGAACTTAAAATCAATTCTAACAACATTACAACCAACAATTCCTATATTAAACTTTATGAGACAAATTCAAGAAATAATCACAAATGGTAAACAAGAAATCAAGCTATACAAATTTCGGATTCAAGAACAATCAAACAAAGTATGAACATGAATTAAATCTATTTTAAACAACAAACATGATGGATTTAAACGATTAAACCAACATATTTCTCTAACACAACTAAATTCTTTAAACAAATAACAAGATCGACGAAGAAACAATTATGAACTTAAACTTGAACTTAACAATATTAACAATTTCTAACAATACATAAACACATGAAACAAATTGAAGAAATAGTTAATTAAATTTCAATTTGAATCTAACAAACATCAAACTAACAAATACTTACTTAAACAATAATACAAACATGAAATAAACATGAAAACAACTAATTAAACTTCTATTTTGAAATCTAAAAATTAATTTAACAAACAACATGAACACACTAGAAAATTATTTCAACGACGAACAAATCAAACAAGAATTAAATTACTTCTTTATTTTGGATCCGAAAAATACCAAACAAAATATGGACAAAATTTGAAACATAAACCAACTAACCGATTCAAAAACAACGACGAAGACGAAGATGATGGAGAGGCATGAAGCAGTAGGGAGCTGATGCGACGAGCAGCAACAACATCGCGGCAGCAGCTATGGCGGATGGCAGCAGCTGGTCGAGGAGATGGAAGATGCAGCAGCGGAGTAGAAGAAGAAGCCGCGACAGCAGCGGCGTGGGCAGCGATGGGGTTTGTTTGCTCGATGATGGGGTGTTTGGCGATAATAGAAGCTTGACGAAGCATCACTAGCAACGTCCATGGTGGGTTGTGAAACTTCACGAGATGGAGAGCTGCTGGACATCAAGCAGCAGCGTGAGGTGAAGGAAGAAGAAAAAAAACAGCAACGTTTGGAGCTTTGACGAGGAAGAAGAAGGCGCAACGTTGTAACCATGGGAGCTCGACGTGACCGGAGGAGCTTGGGCGTTCATGGCTTGGGTAGGCGGACTGGAGGGTGGTCGATGTTGGGCAGCCATGGTTGGAAAGTTTGGAGCTTTGGGGAAGAAGAAGATAGGGAGGGGGGGCGGATGGGTTAGTATAATTTTAGGGTTTTCTTCTTCTTCTTTTTTTGTTTTTGTTTTGTTTTTTGTTTTGTAAAAAATGAAAGACAAAGGGGGTTTGGGTCTTTTGGGTTATGGACTGGGTCGACCCAGTTCGAAATGGACTGGGTCGTAGGGAAGATTGGGCCATTTTTTGGGCTTGTGGCTTAAATTTGAAGAAGAGACCCAATTCCGACTTTCTTTATATTTCCGTTCTCTTTTCTTCTTTTATTTCTCTAAAACTAAATTATAAAAATACTTAAATTATTATGAAGAATTAAATTAAGTTATAAAAGCGCAAATTAACTCCCAATAACAATTAATGCACAATTAAATAATAATTAAGCATAAAATTGTATATTTGGTCATAAAATGCTAAAAATGCAAACGATGCCTATTTTTGTAATTTTTAAATTTTTGTAAAACAAATTTAATTACTAACAATTGTAGAATTAAATCCTACATGCAAAATGCGACATATTTTTGTATTTTTTATTAATTTAGCAAATAAACATGCACAGACAAATACAAATAATTATTCAAAATTGCACACCAAAGAAAAATCATTTTATTTTTGAATTTTTTGGGAGTAATTCTCATATAGGGCAAAACTCATGTGCTTACATCTATAACTCCTAAAGAAGTTACTCCCACTATTCATCTCCATTATCTCCATAACTCTCACTACTCCAATACTTATGGTTGTAACTCTCATGCTTCCATAACCTCCCCATGATCTTCCTCCATGATAGCAAATGTTTAATTTCATGTTCATGGCATTCTTTTGTATACCGCTATGTAATCCTATAAATAGAGGTTTTGCCACCACATTGTACACACTTGGAATACATAGAGGAAATAAGAAAGTTCTCTCTTCCTCTTTACATCTTTTGTCTATTTTATTATTGTTTCATATTATTACTTTGAGCTTAGTTTCTTAACACGTTATCAGCAGGAGCCACTAACCATCACGGTGAGTTATCTTCTCGACTCTGATTTAAAATTATTAGGTACAACCTATTTCTCTCTTTTGCAAGAATAATGACATGTTTGGCTGGATACTTAGTTTTTCTTAATTCCGTTTTAAACAAACAAAAGAAAAGATATTCATACTTCACCATGATTTCTTTATTTACGAATAAGGATGTGATGATTTTAATAGACTTTTTCTTAATTGATTTGCATTATTAAAATATGAATAGAAGTAATCATCAGTAGACTGGATAACAAGAGTGTTTTCTTGACAGTAGTATTAGTATATATTCAAAATATGATTATAAATAGTGTTTGTATCATTAAAATATGGCATCCTACTTTGACTAAATCCAAGAAGTTTTCACCGATTATTCAAAGCTTATCCAAAATTGACTTTTGACAGCTCAGAGTCGTCAGAAGTCATACTTTGATGTGGCGATGAGATTTAGAGTTTGGAGTTATCTTCTGTATAGAAACAAAGCATGTTAGCAATAATGAGATTACTTGAAATTGTTTTTGTTTTCAAATATATTTTCTTTCTGATTTCAAGTATACCCAGTTACAAGATAAGGTACTTAGGTACACCTAATGTAATACATAATTATGCATTATTATGCAGTATAACATGATATACTACACTGGTTAAATGTAACTATTTATTTTGACAAGATTATTATTAGTACATGAGTATGTACTGCATCCAATTTTCATTGATATTAGTTTTGGTCATTTTAATTAACTTATGCATATAATAATGAAAGGTGAGTTATAGTACATTTTAGCCTATTATGATATTGGTTAAGGGTAGGACGATGGGTTCAATTCCCAGCATACCACGAGGGTAAAACATTGGGTTTGAACCCGGGTACACCATGATGATAAGAGTTAGGTTTAAGTCTCAGCTCATTATGGCCTAACATGCCTTTATATGGGTAAGGCATTGGGTTTGAGTCTCAGTGTACCATATTGATGATATAATGATGACTAAAGAAAAATAATGTATTTTTCATGAAAAGGCATGAGACTTGTCCCACTTGAGTTGCTCCATTCTTGAAGTGAATGTGATAGCGGTGCATATAAGTCCAAATGAAGACAAGTGGTTGACCAATGAATGTGGGCGTGCCAAAGATCAAAATAATAATTGTCATCATTATGGTAATTGTAAAAATGAGAACAATAAGGGTTCTCAAAATAGTTCTTCAAAATGTGAAGGCAATGTTTACCATCAAATTGGTATGGAAAATTAATAAAGTATGTTGTTTATTATGATCCATTCTTAAAGAGAATGTGACTTGTGATAGGCATTGAGAATGCAGACCCATTTCTGAAGGTGAATGTGGCAATATGTGATAAAAGTAATGAATAAAGACGTGCAATGCATGATTGGATAAATATCACACAACTCACCTCTATGAAGGTTTGAGTGAAATAAAAAGAATGAACATTATTGTGGTTATATGAATATGTCATTGGTTGTGTACATGTGGTACGCCAAAAATATGTTGTCATGCATTATAAAAACTTATTAAAGGCAAACTAAAGCAAGAAATGATTTTGCTTATGATGATTTTGACCATGACAATTATTATGATATAATTTTCTCCGTGAAGAAGACATTCACTATATGGATGGTGTGACAAAAGATCTCGTAGTACAAAATTAGTTAAGAGCTCCGGAAAAGCTTGTTACTACTCAGATAAATAAAATTGTCCATGACATTGATATTGTAGTAAGTCTCAAAAGAAACTTTTTGAGTTTCAAATATAATAACCAAAGTGGTTGGTATTTGATACTATAATAAACAAGAATTAAATTACTTCTTTATTTTGGATCCGAAAAATACCAAACAAAATATGGACAAAATTTGAAACATAAACCAACTAACCGATTCAAAAACAACGACGAAGACGAAGATGATGGAGAGGCATGAAGCAGTAGGGAGCTGCTGCGACGAGCAGCAACAACATCGCGGCAGCAGCTATGGCGGATGGCAGCAGCTGGTCGAGGAGATGGAAGATGCAGCAGCGGAGTAGAAGAAGAAGCCGCGACAGCAGCGGCGTGGGCAGCGATGGGGTTTGTTTGCTCGATGATGGGGTGTTTGGCGATAATAGAAGCTTGACGAAGCATCACTAGCAACGTCCATGGTGGGTTGTGAAACTTCACGAGATGGAGAGCTGCTGGACATCAAGCAGCAGCGTGAGGTGAAGGAAGAAGAAAAAAAAACAGCAACGTTTGGAGCTTTGACGAGGAAGAAGAAGGCGCAACGTTGTAACCATGGGAGCTCGACGTGACCGGAGGAGCTTGGGCGTTCATGGCTTGGGTAGGCGGACTGGAGGGTGGTCGATGTTGGGCAGCCATGGTTGGAAAGTTTGGAGCTTTGGGGAAGAAGAAGATAGGGAGGGGGGCGGATGGGTTAGTATAATTTTAGGGTTTTCTTCTTCTTTTTTTTTTGTTTTTGTTTTGTTTTTTTTGTTTTGTAAAAAATGAAAGACAAAGGGGTTTTGGGTCTTTGGGTTATGGACTGGGTCGACCCAGTTCGAAATGGACAGGGTCGTAGGGAAGATTGGGCCATTTTTTGGGCTTGTGGCTTAAATTTGAAGAAGAGGCCCAATTTCGACTTTCTTTATATTTCCGCTCTCTTTTCTTCTTTTATTTCTCTAAAACTAAATTATAAAAATACTTAAACTATTATTAAGAACTAAATTAAGTTATAAAAGTGCAAATTAACTCCCAATAACAATTAATGCACAATTAAATAATAATTAAGCATAAAATTGTATATTTGGTCATAAAATGCTAAAAATGCAAACGATGCCTATTTTTGTAATTTTTAAATTTTTGTAAAACAAATTTAATTACTAACAATTGTATAATTAAATCCTACATGCAAAATGCGACATATTTTTGTATTTTTTATTAATTTAGCAAATAAACATATACAGACAAATACAAATAATTATTCAAAATTGCACACCAAAGAAAAATCATTTTATTTTTGAATTTTTTGGGAGTAATTCTCATATAGGGCAAAACTCACGTGCTTACAGCTGCCCCTCTTTGCCCGAAGACACGAAGGGTTTTCGTGCAAAGATAAAGCGAGCGATTTTTGCCCATCCGAGTACTCCGTTGAAGCATTTTTTTTGAAAAAGATTTGATCGAACCTTTGCTTCAAAGGTTTCCTACATATCCTGGGCTAAACAGGAATCAGGTCAATGTAGTTCGGAAAATTTTGGTAGCTGGGACTACCGTGGGACTGCATTGTCACTGATGTTGCATGCTATTACTACTGCTTATCGATCTCCTTGTTACACCGTGCTTAAAAAGAACAAGAAGCTAGGCTAGAGTACAATTTGTTTTTGTTGCCTTGCTTCCTTGTCTGCTTGCATTTCTTCCGGTGCTTTTCTTCTTTTGACACATGTACTTGAGTTTGTACTGTGACCTCTTGTTGCAACCTTCTGTTTCCCGGTGCTGGGGATTTTTATTGTTTCCTGCTGGGGATTCCTATTGTAACCCTCTATTTTATTGTCCTCTGACTTGATCTTGAAATGTATGCCTCTGTTATCTGGGCGGGCTCCCAACTTCAATACTTGAAAATTAAAGACTTGAAATGTAAAGACTGCAATGTATGCCTCTGTTGTCTGGGCGGGCTCCCAACTTCGACGCTTGAAATATAAAGACTGAAATGTATGCCTCTGTTATCTGGGCGGGCTCCCAATATCAATAACAACTTTAGAAATAAACGTCATTCCTCTCTTCAGGCGGGCTCCTGACTTCAACCAATACATTGTCATTCCTTTCTTTAGGTTGGCAAGATTTCAACAACTTTTAAAAATGTCTTTCCTCTCTTCAGGCGGGCTCCTGACAACAACTTTGAAAATAATCGTCATTCCTCTCTTCAGGCGGGCTCCTGACTTCAAACAATACATCGTCATTCCTTTCTTTAGGTTGGCAAGATTTCAACAACTTTTAAAAATGCCTTTCCTCTCTTCAGGCGGGCTCCTGACAACAACTTTGAAAATAATCGCCATTCCTCTCTTCAGGCGGGCTCCTGACTTCAACCAATATATCGTCATTCTGTTCTTCAGGTGGGCTCCTGACTTCTTCTTAAATTCTTCATCCTATTCTTCAGGGGGGCTCCTGATTTCAACCAATAAATCGCCATTCTATTGTTCAGGGGGGGACTCCTAACTTCAACCATTTTTTTTCAATTCAAACTTCTTTTTTTTTTTTTAATTATCCTAGGAGAAAATTCATCAGACTAGGATTTGATATCTTATCTTAGGAGAAAGATTCATCGGACTAAGATTTGATATCTTATCTTGGGAGAAAAATTTCACCGGACCAAGATTGTGACTCTAGGAGATAAATCGTCAGACTAGGTCCATTTTGTTGTGATCTTAGGAGAAAGATTCATCCGACTAAGATTTTATCTTGGGAGAACAATTTCATCAGACCAAGATTTTGACTCTAGGAGATAAATCATCAGACTAGGTCCATTTGTTGTGATCTTAGGAGAAAGATTCATCCGACTAAGATTTTATCTTGGGAGAACAATTTCATCAGACCAAGATTTTGACTCTAGGAGATAAATCGTCAGACTAGGTCCATTTTGTTGTGATCTTAGGAGAAAGATTCATCCGACTAAGATTTTATCTTGGGAGAACAATTTCATCAGACCAAGATTTTGACTCTAGGAGATAAATCGTCAGACTAGGTCCATTTTGTTGTGATCTTAGGAGAAAGATTCATCCGACTAAGATTTTATCTTGGGAGAACAATTTCATCAGACCAAGATTTTGACTCTAGGAGATTAATCGTCAGACTAGGTCCATTTTGTTGTGATCTTAGGAGAAAGATTCATCCGACTAAGATTTTATCTTGGGAGAACAATTTCATCAGACCAAGATTTATCGGGAGGGAAATTCATCAGACTAGGACTTTTTATCCTAGGAAAAAAATGTAAAGATCAATGATTTGAGAAACTTACCTTCGTAATTCCTTCTTTTCTTTTCTCCTTCCTTCGCGCTTCTTTGTTCTTGCTTGCTGGGGATAATACCACTGCGGTAGTTTTCTTTCTTCCCCTCCTTCAAATTCAATTTTTTTTTTCAGAATTTATTTTCTCTCAACACTGCTGGGGATAAAAGTGTTATCTTCTTGGGATAACGTCGTTGAGGATAACGTTGCTGGGGAATTTTATCCCTTCAAATCGATGCTTCATTCTTCTGGAAGCTCCTAGGGATGATAATGGCTTTTGTTTTTCTGAGCACAAATGTCATCCCTTTGTTCTGTCTGCTGGGGATCAATTTCCTCCATTGGAAACTTATTATAATGGGCCAACACTGGTTCAAAGACCACTTCCCTTGAGACTGGTGTTATTTTTTATTCTTCCTCAAATGGGTACCTGACTTCCAGAAAATTTTCCAAATGAAAGGAAAATTTTCTGCCTCAGTTTTACAGTCTCCCTTATGGCATGCATTTCTGTCATCAATGCCATTTCTTTTACCTGTTTCAAAACAAAATTTGTTAGCTTAAAGCGTGGTAGTTGGTTGTGATACTCCACTGGGACGGCTTTTCCCTTTTTCCTTCCTTGCTCTGCATTCCACAAGGGATGATATTATTTGCTGGGGATAATACTTTTCTGCTGGGGATATCCCTCTTCTTTCGTGGCATGGCTCGGAGACTTGCATTTTTCCGACCTTTTAGTCTCGCATGAATTTTCCAAGTCATGCTTATTGCTCTCCTTGTTTTGTCCACGGGCCTTGGCCTTGAGGTTTTAATAACCTCTGATTTCGGCAAGGATATCCCTCTTGACACTCGTTGATCCTTTTGTCAATTCCCTTTTGCTGGGGATATCTTTCTTGACATTGGCCTCGCGCTTGTTCCTTCCTGACTATATCACTTGGATGTATTAGTCAGATCTTATCTTGGAAAGCTGATGGCCTATTTTGAAGTCATTTCCTACTGGTTCCGACCAAACAGACTCTACTGGGGAAATTTCTATGAAAGGAAAAGATAAAAGGGAACAGAATAAAAGACAACGGAAAAAGATGACTCTTTAACAAAAGAAACTATAAATAAAAACCTATCAAACGCAAATACCGACTCTAATGGTCATGACATGCACATGTGGCCCATCCTCTGCCGTCAATCGTCTTTCAAGACCTTCAATTGGCGATTCCCCATCTGATTCGACTTGTAGTGCCCGAAGGGTTTTCACTATCAAGCCTCTCTCATTTTGGTTTTTCTCTCAGCTTTCATCGCCTTATGGTGTCCGTGAAGATTTTCACCGATAAGACTCTCATTTGTATCACTTTCTAGCTGGGGATTTGGAGTGTTGCCGGTATGACTCTATCTGCTGGAGATTAGAGTCCTTTCTGCTGTGGAACAGAATGTTATGTTCGCCGGTAAGACTCTCATTCGTCTGACTTGACATCTTTTGAAGACTGATCAGAAGGTCTTTCTTTGGACCGTAATGCGGGTTTTGGATAGGCTAGAAAGAAAGGGTATTAAAAGGCTCAAAAACAAAATAAATTTGGGGTTTTAAAATTACAACCTTCGAAACCAATTTTGCTTACAACGAGTACAACTCTTGCCCCAGTTTCTTGCTTGGGGATTATTTATTTAAATTTTTTTTTTATTTATTACACCATGCATACCATGCACATTATGCACACTATGCACCCTATGACCGAGCCGTGAAGCACCTACGTATCCTCTTTGAGGAATCAGGTCAAACGTAGTTCCCAATTCCTCTGTTTTCTTCTGACTTTTTTTTTTTGTTATCATTTTTCTTCTTTTTTTTTTTTTTTTTTTTGATTTTTTCTTTACCTTCCAGGCTCATATTTCCTAGTCGTTGCTATTGATTCCGAACGAGGGGTATGAAAGAAAATAAATAAGGCTCAAAAGGGGTAACGAAGGATAAAGTGTTTAGGTAGCAGAACAAAATGCCTTCGTCATTTCAGTCTTTAAAACATGCCAAGTGCAAACAACACAATTGAACATAGATTTATAGTCTCTTCCGATGGTGCTAGACTTGACAATTATGTTAAACACTTGCTTTTTCATTTTGTCATTTCTAAAGCACTGCTGGGCGACACTCTCACTCTCATGCACGACCCTCATGCCAATTTGGCGAATCTTGCATTTAACGGTTTTCTTTATGTTTTACTTGCCCCAGTTTCACATGACTCGGGCTTCAAATAATCTCAAACCGTTCTTATTTCCTTTAAATGCTTTGATCACCTTCCCAGGGTTTTATGATTAACTTTATAGACTAGGCCCAAACTGTGTGCGCATGTCATGTCACTAGAATCGGCGCTTGAATAAAAATGATAAAAGGACTAATCAAAAGAAAACTGGAAATAATAAAAGACCAGCTTTTGTATTAGACTACTGGCGAAATGGTTTGAATAATAAAACAAACAAAACAAGCAGAATAAAATCCTAACACAGCCTTGACAAAACTTAAACAAACTGATATGACAAAATGGAAAGATAAGAAGGTTTGACTCAAGACAATATTCGGATTACAACCCTAAGAATAATCCGGACAACAGAAATGACAACAAAATAAGCCACCACAAGCTTCTCTCTTGCTAACCAAGGAACGGAGCGTCCTCCCATTTTATCAAAGTTGGCATCTTTAGCCACTGAGCTTTGCAGTATTGTCCAGACCATTTCCAACTTCGATATCATTATCATCAGTTAGCGGCTTTCCGGGATGACTCTAAAATCCCATGTTACCAGGCATCCTCCCCATAAAGTTTGCATCATGATGTGCAGGTAAAGGATTCTGCGCGATATTCTGGGTGTCATTACCTTGGATCACAATCAGATTTTCCTGGATCATCCTTTCTATTTATTTTTTCAAATCCCGACAACTTTCAACATTGTGCCCCTGGGCATTGGAATGGTATTCACACCTTTTAGAAGGGTCAAAGCTTCTTGCACGTGTGTCCAGATGATTTGGAGGAATAGATGCAATCATGTCGTGATGCTTTAACCTCTCAAATAAGCTTTCATAGGACTCTCCTATTGGTGTAAAATTATCTTTCAACCTTCGTTCCCCTTATACTTCTGACTTGGATGTGGGTTATAGGGCACCTGAAAGTTATGTGGAGGCTTCTGGAGATTTTGTGACGCTCGTGCTCGCCTTCTGGGGCGTTTTGGTGGCCGGGCAACATACTGAGGTGGAACAATAGAGTGTTGTGGGTTCTGAGGGGGATAATATTGCTCAGGGGATTCATAGATAACTTTAGGAGGCTGCTCATACCTTCGAGATGTTCTCCTAGGACCTCTTCTTGACCCTGATGTCATCATGATTTCTTCAATCTTCTCATTTGTGTCGCAAAAATTATCAGACTCAACCCGAACAGCGTGAGTTGCAGCTTTAAAAACTGCTTGACTCATAATTTTTCCTGTCTTAAGACCATTCTCTATTATTTCTCCCATTTTGATTGCTTCCGAGAAGGATTTGCCAACTGCGGACATCATGTTCTGAAAGTAATCTGGCTCTTGCGCTTGAAGGAAGACAGTTATTAGCTCGTGGTCATCCATGGGTGGCTTAACTCGAGCTGCTTGCTCTCTCCATTTAATGGCATATTCCCTGAAACTTTCACTTGGTTTCTTTTTCAGGTTTGAAAGGGAAATGCGGTCTGGGGCAATGTCGACGCTGTATTGGAACTGTTTGACAAATGATTGTGCCATGTCGTCCCAGACATACCAGCGAGACGTGTCTTGATCCATAAACCATTCGGAAGCTACTCCCGTAAGGCTTTCCATAAAATAAGCCATCAACAATTCTTCATTTCTTCCCGCACCTCTCAGTTGATTGCAATACCTTTTCAGGTGGGCAATGGGATCTCCATGTCCATCGTACTTTTCAAATTTGGGAGTCTTGAAACCAGGCGGCAAGTGGACATCGGGGAACATACATAGATCTTTGAAGGCAACACTCTTTTGACCAGACGACCCTTGCCTGTTTTTCAACCATTGTTCTAAGTTTTTCACTCTTTGGGTCATTTCTTCTTGTACCATCTTTCGGGCAGGCTCTTCAATCTTTGAAGGAAAATCAAACGAGTACGGGTGGTACTTAGGAGAGTGGTACTGCTCTTGTTTTGTCGCAAATTGTGACTCATGACGAGGCTGTCCTTGCCCACTGGCCCATGCTTGACACACTCTGGTCATTTGTTGTTTCAGTATTCTATTTTTCCCGGCACAGTAGACTCTTGTTGAACCCTCTGAACAAACCGACCAACTCAACTTTCTTCACAATTCAAAACAAAACATGTTAGAATGGACTCAGTCGGTTCTTATTACTAGCAACATCTTTTTCCTTTTTTTCATTTTCTTTTTCATTTTTTGTTGTGGTCGAATCTTATGGAGATTGCCTACGTATCATGACCCCGCATGAATCAGACCTTGTGTAGTTCGGACCAATAAAAGATAAGCAATACTAATCATTTTTCAATTTAAAACAAACTGGGTTTCAAAGGTTTGAAGATGACCTACAAACTCGAAAATCAAACAACCCACATATTCTAATTAAAGATTTATAACCTCGAAATAAAAAGGCCAGCTTCCTTTCCCCGTTTGACAAATGCAACCAAACGGCTATTTTTGCAAATGTGGCCCCTTCCAAATTTCACATGAATTTTGAGGCCGGGGAGGATTATTTTGACACTTTACAAACTTGTCCGTTCTTTTACGAAAATAGCCTTTCGACAACTGAAAGATACTCTGAGGCTATTTCGGCAAAAACGGTTTAAGACGCGGCCGAAGCTGGCTCGGCTTATTATGACAAAATTCAAACGGTATTCACCTGACCGCCGACTCTTTGTTTTTTTTCAAATTACAATAAAAACCAGGTGTTGCAAACACGGCCCTTCAGCGGCTCGGGGACGAAGATTTTTAAGGTTGTGTGGGTCAACTAGACCAAAATCCTAAACATGACCCAAAAGGTGGTTGTTTATGCAAAGTCGGCCTTCTGGCGTCCCATTCGGGAACATTCGGATATGTCTTGATAAAACAACGTCACCCGACTTCTTTATGACTCTTAAAATTTGACATTTTTTTTTGCTATTTTGTTTTAGCAAAAAGTGGAGGCTGGACACTGCCCGACTTATTTATGAAAAAAAATTAAAATTTTGACATGTTTTTTATTTATTTATTGGTTTTTGGCTATTTTAGCAAAAATGGGGGTTGGACCCGATGAGGGTTGCCTACGTATCTCACATCCGGTGAGAATCAAACCCGCGTAGTTCGGACAGGTCATGAATAAAGTAAATAAACTGATTTTAAATTATGATTTTTTTTATTTTTTTTTTGTAAAAGAACTGCTTTAAAAGAAAAAAGGAAGTATTTTTATATTTTTTTTTGGATTTTTGATTGATTTTCTTTTTGAAAGAAAGACTTCTAAGAATTCCTTTTCTTTTGATTTGAACTTTGAGAATTTCAAAAGTAAAAGGAAGATATTTTTTTTTGTTTTTTCTTATTCTAAAGAAGAAAGAAAATATTTTTTGGAATTTTACCTCTAATAAAAGAAATGCTTTCTAAATTTTTTTTTTTGAATTTTCTTTTCAATTTTTAAAGAAGAATGAAAATATTTTCGGATTTTTTTATTTTATTATATATATTTTTTTTAATAATTAAAAAGACTTTCTAAAGAAGTCAATAATGGAAAATATTTTTGAAATTTTTGTTTTGAAAATTGGGAGTCTAAACAAAACTTTTCTAGACCTTTTTGGCAGGACAAATATTTTTGCAACAAATAAAGATATATATACATTTTTTTGAAATAAAGAAAAACTTTTTGGATTTTTATATATATATATTTGCAACAAATAATATTTGCAACAAATAATAAAACCACTTTCAACGCCCGACTCTTTTTATTTTATTATTTTGAATTTTTCAGAAACGAATAAAAAAAAACTATTTTAAAAGTAAGACTCTTTTTCATTGTCATTTTCAGGGGAAGACAAACTATTTTCCTTTATATATATATATATATATATATATATATATATATATATTTTTTTTTTTTGAAAAATAAGACAGAACAACGATTTTTTTTTCTTTCTATTTTTTCTTTGCTTTTAATAAAACAAACTAATAAAACATTTTTTTTTCATTTTCTCAAAATTTCGGCAGAGTTTTGACAGTATTTTTTTTTCCAAAAATAAACAGTCAATTCCCTAACCGCTATTTCTTTTTATTTCAATTTTAAAATATTATTCCTGATATTCAAAAGTTAGTCAACACACAAATCCGGATCAAATAAATGCGCAAGTAGCAGCAAGTAAGATGCATCAGGATGGTCATTTTCATTTTAGGTACACCTGTCCTAGACAGACCCAAACCCTGTGTTGAGCCTCCAAAGTCAAATGCACGTGATGCAAACAAACGTTCCTACTAGGGATCCGGCATGAAGCTGAGTTATTCTAAGTGAAAAAACCTAAGGTATATTGTTCTAGCCCTGGCTTACCCAAGTGGACAGCTTGAGCCGAAATGGGGGCAACGTACCGGGAGCACGAAAGTCTGCTCGACCTAGTTACTTGTCCCAACTTCGTCTTTATTTGGTATGACTTGTAACAGAAAGGTGGGCCACGCGCACGTGTACACCATAAATTCAGAAGACTCAGAAAGAAGAAAGGTTTCGCAGCAGTTTTATATACACAATTCAAATAATATTAAAGCGGTAAAAGCATCATTTAGCACATTAGGCATATATCAGATAATAAATAAAGCCAACTATAACAGTTATTTTAAGCTCGAATTCTTGAACCCTGAACTAGTGGTTCTGGGTTAAATGTCCCCAGCAGAGTCGCCAGAGCTGTCACACCTCCTTTTTCCGCCCCCGCGAGGGCGTAGGGAGTTTTTTCCAATTAAAGGACAGTCGAAACGGGATTTATTTGTTTGTTTCAGAGTCGCCACTTGGGAATTTTAAGGCGTCCCAAGTCATCAATTTTAATCCCTGAATCGAGGAGAATATGACTCTGTTTATTATTCTGCGAACCAGAAATCCTGAGTAAGGAATTCTGTTAATCCAGAAGAAGGTGTTAGGCATTTCCGAATTCCGTGGTTCTAGCACGGTCGCTTAACTGTTTTTATTTTTGGCTTAATTATCTCGATTTTACATTTTTTATTGCATGATTTTGTTATCGCTTCTGTTTAGATTGTTTATAATTAAAGACCCTTCTTCGAATCGAATCACACATACGCGTATCCGTTTTATATATTATATATATTTTAACGTGAAAAATCGTGTCACGCGTACGTATACACAATGATATTGATAATATAATAATTATTTTTTTCGAATTTTTTTTTATTATAAAAATAGACTTAAGTTCGAAATTGTGCTTAAAATAAAATTAAGAACGTCTGTCGCTCTTGTATGATTAAATAGCGAACTGCACATCTCGGGTTATATGAAATTAATTTGATATTCTCCGAAGAACCCCCTTTTTTATTAAATGTTTGCTCGAAGTTGCGCGAACGCATAATCCGAATTGCCTTTAGAAATATAATCAGGTCACGCGAACGTATCCCTAATCGCACAAGATATTCTTGATGGTAGTATAAATTTTCCACAAATTGTTTGTTACATCCATACATTTTTATGTGGAAGTCATGAGAAATCACTATTTGAGATGCCTCTAAATTCCTTGAAAAGAATTCACAATTCATTAAGTGTTGACCGCAAATTATATTTTACGTGTGAATTATATTCCTCAAAAAAACCATTCGAGTTTAAAGAATAAAAAAAATAAAATAAACAACGTGTGATTAATACTACCATTTTTATTGTAAATACAATATTTATCTACCCAAAAAGCGAATTGCGTATAAAACTTAGGAAAACAATTGATTTAATAAACGAAGTAATATTTTTCGAAGAATTTTCATTGTTATATTTGGAGCAAACGCTATTTACACATTTTTTGACTTAAAATGTTACAATCTATAAATCTCATCCTTCTTTTACACCACTTGTTTTTAGTCCGAGGTTATAATTGTTTGGTTAATTTTGCTTACGAAGATTGAGTTTGAGATAAATAAACCAATTCTTATTCTCTGCCTATGCGAATATTTGCAAACACTAACTCTATATTTAAAAAAAATCATTGACATTATTTCATACATTAAAAGAAATGAGTTGATCGCGTTCCTAAAATAACTAAGCCATTTGTTATTAAGAAAGAGAACTAATCTACCAATTGATTTAATAAGACGACATCACATATAACGTAAACATACATCATGACATGTTCGCAATATTCCAGCATTGTAATAGTAATGGATTATATTAATTCACCTTTCAACTATGGGTTATACACATAACCGTTATTACGCCATATACGAACAAAGTACGACTGACATCATCTAGTCTTAAACAAAATTGGATATTTGACAAAATAAGCTAGTAATGTAATTTCTGGGTATTTCCGTACTATTCTTTACTTAACTAACAATATCACAAGATTTAATTAATGGTCAACTTTCTGCCATGTTCCCTATCTCAACAATTCAAACAGTAAATATCATCACTAGTCCTCAAAACATATATGATTATTGTGGAATTTATTACTCCAGAAGGTTAATTAGTTAACAGTTTATCATGTCAAGTATAATACTATATTAACCAACTAAAACAAAACTGAAACTTAAACTACTAAAATTTAAATGAGTAGAAGACATCCTTATAATTCCAAACTTCATTTACTTGTCATGTTGAATCTTTTCATGACATGAATTTACAGATATGTACCTGATATTGGAAGCAAAAGAAAATGATGATGAGAATCAGCGGTAGTAATAACAATACAGCAACAACAATCCAGCAGCAGTAACAACCCAGGAACAGAGTTTGCAAACCAGTAGAACAGTAATCCCAAAAACAAAAGCTTCAAGCTTGGAATGAAACAACAACCATTAATACTAATTTCAAACAAAGAAAGAAAGCAGAAGATTTTTTAGTTTTTATTTTTATTTTGAAAGCTTAAATATTTTTCGGAATTTTCTTTCTCTTAAATGTTCAGCCTTTTTTTCTCTCTTCTATTTTTCTTCTCAGATTCGTTTCTCTTATCTGTGTGTATATTTTTTTCTCGTATCTCTCTCTATTCTCTTTCTCTGTATTGTCTTGTGTTCAAGACTTCTTCTTATAACCCATCCCATAAACCTTTCAATTAATTAAAATTCATACTTTTTCTCTACCCAACCCATTATCTTTCCACTCATCACCATTACATTAATTAAACATATCACACCACCCCATTATATTTTGTCCCCCATGCTTCATTTAAAATAATGCAAGATTCCCCCTTTAAATTAAATCTTGTCCCCCCTTTATATTAAACAACTATATCACAACCCACCCCATTTCATTTTGTCCCCCATGCTTCAAATAAACAATTTCAAAATGTACAATTCCTAAACTACCCCTCACGACCTTACTGAAATTACCAAACTACCCCTGAACGTACTACAAATTTACCAAACTACCCATCAACTTTAACACATCAATTAATCAAACTTAACCAAAATATAGACAATATGATCAATTTCTAACAATGTTCAAACAACAATATGAACACGGATGAACATCATAACAACAATATCACATGAACACGATTTTAACAACATTTCAACAACAAATCACATGAACACAAATTGAACAACAAAGAACAACTAAAATTTGATTGAACAATATTTTAGCAACAAACAATTCTATTTTCGGATTCAACAACTACAACAAACAAGTATATTTAGATTTCTAACTTCAATCATATTGAACTTAAAATCAATTCTAACAACATTACAACCAACAATTCCTATATTAAACTTTATGAGACAAATTCAAGAAATAATCACAAATGGTAAACAAGAAATCAAGCTATACAAATTTCAGATTCAAGAATAATCAAACAAAGTATGAACATGAATTAAATCTATTTTAAACAACAAACATGATGGATTTAAACGATTAAACCAACATATTTCTCTAACACAACTAAATTCTTTAAACAAATAACAAGATCGACGAAGAAACAATTATGAACTTAAACTTGAACTTAACAATATTAACAATTTCTAACAATACATAAACACATGAAACAAATTGAAGAAATAGTTAATTAAATTTCAATTTGAATCTAACAAACATCAAACTAACAAATACTTACTTAAACAATAATACAAACATGAAATAAACATGAAAACAACTAATTAAACTTCTATTTTGAAATCTAAAAATTAATTTAACAAACAACATGAACACACTAGAAAATTATTTCAACGACGAACAAATCAAACAAGAATTAAATTACTTCTTTATTTTGGATCCGAAAAATACCAAACAAAATATGGACAAAATTTGAAACATAAACCAACTAACCGATTCAAAAACAACGACGAAGACGAAGATGATGGAGAGGCATGAAGCAGTAGGGAGCTGCTGCGACGAGCAGCAACAACATCGCGGCAGCAGCTATGGCGGATGGCAGCAGCTGGTCGAGGAGATGGAAGATGCAGCAGCGGAGTAGAAGAAGAAGCCGCGACAGCAGCGGCGTGGGCAGCGATGGGGTTTGTTTGCTCGATGATGGGGTGTTTGGCGATAATAGAAGCTTGACGAAGCATCACTAGCAACGTCCATGGTGGGTTGTGAAACTTCACGAGATGGAGAGCTGCTGGACATCAAGCAGCAGCGTGAGGTGAAGGAAGAAGAAAAAAAACAGCAACGTTTGGAGCTTTGACGAGGAAGAAGAAGGCGCAACGTTGTAACCATGGGAGCTCGACGTGACCGGAGGAGCTTGGGCGTTCATGGCTTGGGTAGGCGGACTGGAGGGTGGTCGATGTTGGGCAGCCATGGTTGGAAAGTTTGGAGCTTTGGGGAAGAAGAAGATAGGGAGGGGGGGCGGATGGGTTAGTATAATTTTAGGGTTTTCTTCTTCTTCTTTTTTTGTTTTTGTTTTGTTTTTTGTTTTGTAAAAAATGAAAGACAAAGGGGGTTTGGGTCTTTTGGGTTATGGACTGGGTCGACCCAGTTCGAAATGGACTGGGTCGTAGGGAAGATTGGGCCATTTTTTGGGCTTGTGGCTTAAATTTGAAGAAGAGGCCCAATTCCGACTTTCTTTATATTTCCGCTCTCTTTTCTTCTTTTATTTCTCTAAAACTAAATTATAAAAATACTTAAACTATTATGAAGTATTAAATTAAGTTATAAAAGCGCAAATTAACTCCCAATAACAATTAATGCACAATTAAATAATAATTAAGCATAAAATTGTATATTTGGTCATAAAATGCTAAAAATGCAAACGATGCCTATTTTTGTAATTTTTAAATTTTTGTAAAACAAATTTAATTACTAACAATTGTAGAATTAAATCCTACATGCAAAATGCGACATATTTTTGTATTTTTTATTAATTTAGCAAATAAACATGCACAGACAAATACAAATAATTATTCAAAATTGCACACCAAAGAAAAATCATTTTATTTTTGAATTTTTTGGGAGTAATTCTCATATAGGGCAAAACTCATGTGCTTACATCTATAACTCCTAAAGAAGTTACTCCCACTATTCATCTCCATTATCTCCATAACTCTCACTACTCCAATACTTATGGTTGTAACTCTCATGCTTCCATAACCTCCCCATGATCTTCCTCCATGATAGCAAATGTTTAATTCCATGTTCATGGCATTCTTTTGTATACCGCTATGTAATCCTATAAATAGAGGTTTTGCCACCACATTGTACACACTTGGAATACATAGAGGAAATAAGAAAGTTCTCTCTTCCTCTTTACATCTTTTGTCTATTTTATTATTGTTTCATATTATTACTTTGAGCTTAGTTTCTTAACACGTTATCAGCAGGAGCCACTAACCATCACGGTGAGTTATCTTCTCGACTCTGATTTAAAATTATTAGGTACAACCTATTTCTCTCTTTTGCAAGAATAATGACATGTTTTGCTGGATACTTAGTTTTTCTTAATTCCGTTTTAAACAAACAAAAGAAAAGATATTCATACTTCACCATGATTTCTTTATTTAAGAATAAGGATGTGATGATTTTAATAGACTTTTTCTTAATTGATTTGCATTATTAAAATATGAATAGAAGTAATCATCAGTAGACTGGATAACAAGAGTGTTTTCTTGACAGTAGTATTAGTATATATTCAAAATATGATTATAAATAGTGTTTGTATCATTAAAATATGGCATCCTACTTTGACTAAATCCAAGAAGTTTTCACCGATTATTCAAAGCTTATCCAAAATTGACTTTTGACAGCTCAGAGTCGTCAGAAGTCATACTTTGATGTGGCGATGAGATTTAGAGTTTGGAGTTATCTTCTGTATAGAAACAAAGCATGTTAGCAATAATGAGATTACTTGAAATTGTTTTTGTTTTCAAATATATTTTCTTTCTGATTTCAAGTATACCCAGTTACAAGATAAGGTACTTAGGTACACCTAATGTAATACATAATTATGCATTATTATGCAGTATAACATGATATACTATACTGGTTAAATGTAACTATTTATTTTGACAAGATTATTATTAGTACATGAGTATGTACTGCATCCAATTTTCATTGATATTAGTTTTGGTCATTTTAATTAACTTATGCATATAATAATGAAAGGTGAGTTATAGTACATTTTAGCCTATTATGATATTGGTTAAGGGTAGGACGATGGGTTCAATTCCCAGCATACCACGAGGGTAAAACATTGGGTTTGAACCCGGGTACACCATGATGATAAGAGTTAGGTTTAAGTCCTAGCTCATTATGGCCTAACATGCCTTTATATGGGTAAGGCATTGGATTTGAGTCTCAGTGTACCATATTGATGATATAATGATGATTAAAGAAAAATAATGTATTTTTCATGAAAAGGCATGAGACTTGTCCCACTTGAGTTGCTCCATTCTTGAAGTGAATGTGATAGCGGTGCATATAAGTCCAAATGAAGACAAGTGGTTGACCAATGAATGTGGGCGTGCCAAAGATCAAAATAATAATTGTCATCATTATGGTAATTGTAAAAATGAGAACAATAAGGGTTCTCAAAATAGTTCTTCAAAATGTGAAGGCAATGTTTACCATCAAATTGGTATGAAAAATTAATAAAGTATGTTGTTTATTATGATCCATTCTTAGAGAATGTGACTTGTGATAGGCATTGAGAATGCAGACCCATTTCTGAAGGTGAATGTGGCAATATGTGATAAAAGTAATGAATAAAGACGTGCAATGCATGATTGGATAAATACCACACAACTCACCTCTATGAAGGTTTGAGTGAAATAAAAAGAATGAACATTATTGTGGTTATATGAATATGTCATTGGTTGTGTACATGTGGTACGCCAAAAATATGTTGCCATGCATTATAAAAACTTATTAAAGGCAAACTAAAGAAAGAAATGATTTTGCTTATGATGATTTTGACCATGACAATTATTATGATATAATTTTCTCCGTGAAGAAGACATTCACTATATGGATGGTGTGACAAAAGATCTCGTAGTACAAAATTAGTTAAGAGCTCCGGAAAAGCTTGTTACTACTCAGATAAATAAAATTGTCCATGACATTGATATTGTAGTAAGTCTCAAAAGAAACTTTTTGAGTTTCAAATATAATAACCAAAGTGGTTGGTATTTGAGACTATAAATGAAAGGAAGATTGAATATCTTCATATTACTATAATCATACCGGGTAAATATGAAAGGTTACCCGACTTTTCTTCTATTTGTACTACACATGTATAAGCATAATGATAAAATCACATGCCATAGTAAATTAGATGTTTACTGAAATACGTATCAGTTGGCATGACCGGTTGGCCACCTCGGTTCAATTATGATGCGAAAAATTGATTGAGAATTCACATTGGCATATATTGAAGAAATAGACGATTCTTCAAGAATTCTCATGTGCTGCTTATTCTCATGATATACCAGTTAAGGTTGGGATTAAATCCCTTGATTTCTGGAACGAACAAATAGAAGGTGATATATGGGTTCAGTCACCTGCCATGTGGACTATTTACTATTATATAATTTTAATAGATGCATCTATTGTATGGTCACATGTGCGTTTGTTATCAACTTGCAATTTGGTTTTTGCAAGGTTGTTTGCTCAAATTATTATAGCACAATTCCGGAATATAAATTATGATAATTTATTTTGATAATGCTGGTTTAAATCTAAGTTGGTTTAGCACAAATTGTATGCCTCTAATTATAGCTAAACTATTGATTATGAGAACAAAATTCACAAATAGACATTTTGTATGAGGTGTATTATTTAATATACAACAGCACTTGTACGCATCTAGCCAAGTTATGATAAATTTTCCCCGTCACAATTGGTTCAGAGTCAGGAACCAAATAATTTTCATCTTGAAATATGGATGTGCTATATGATTTAATTGTGATACCACAATGCACAAAGATGGATTCCCAAAGAAGGTTGAAAAATGTGTTGGTAATCCTAACATTAGAGGGAGAAATTGGGCAGCTGAAACAGTGATACATGGAATGAGTTATTGTGAATACATCTAGATCCTCGTACAAGAAAATGTGAACTTATGTGAACTTGAAGTTCAAGTTATAATTCATTTCCAAAATATTGCCAGGAGCATTTGCTGACCCAAAGCTAAATGTCATATTTCAGTTGTTAATGCTCCAAATAGAATAAAGTCCATGATGGACAGAGTTTATGGCACACATGAAGCGTAATAGACAAATCGGTTCCAAAGATAAAACTCATTGAAGAAGGAGGGAGAAAATGTTCAAGATGGTCATAATAAGGAGGCAAGTGCTTTATAAGAGCACGATGACATAACACTTTATATGACCTCATGGGAGAGGCTCAGGTTCCTGAAAATAATGAGATAAAGAGATCTCAATAAGTTATGTCTTTAATGGGTAACGACGGAACTGATGTAAAATGATCGTCGATGATATTGTTAATATAATGTAGCGCTCAATATTATTAATATTGACAAGGATCTTGAGCTCAAATCTGTCATGAAATTTGGATAGATAATTGATTGGCCAAATAAAAAATATGCAATGAAAATTGACTTCATCTGAAAAATATGAAGTTGGACGGATAGCCACAACAGCTGAAAGTATAAAGGCTATATGGAGATATTGAAATATGATTAGTATTATATTGCAAAAGGAAACCTTGATATAGATTTGTTTATTCTAACAAATATTGTCAAGATTTTGCTAGTTATGCAAATGCAGGCATTTTTTTAAAGTCCGTTCTTTAAACAATCTATTTGTATGTGAGGGTATTGCCATATTATCATTTCACAAGGTTGTCAATTGTTGATAATTATTCAAGTCATGTCAATATACTAGCAACTGATGAAGCAAGTGACTCAACACACTACAGATGTGTGACTTTTCTTTGAAGAGAAGATTCCAATAATAGTGAAAACGTTGATGTTTGCTTATCTCAATTGAAAGAAGGATATATTGAAGGAGACAAAATAAATCCTATATTTCATCAAAGTTCTTTTTCAGACACAATCTTCAACAGAATGATGAAATAGATGTTCAAGAAATTCATTCAAGTGATAATTTGGCGGAATAATTCACCAAGGCATTGTCGGTCTCAAGATTAGAGAAGTTGTTATACAAGCTTGGAATTTTTTGTCTCCGAGAATAAAGTGATATTTTCATCAGGGGGAGGCACATACACGTTGTACTCTTTTTTTCTTAGCTAAGGTTTTATCCCACTGGGTTTTCCTGGCAAGGTTTTTAATGAGGCAGCAAGTAATGCGTATTACAATATATGTGTACTCTTTTTCCTTTACTAGGATATTTTTCACTGGGTTTTTTTTCCTAGTAAGGTTTTAACGAGCCACATTATCTATGGACATCATAGGAGTGTTGTAAAATATTATAAAATGTGTAGTGGATGACTATAACTTCTAAAGAAGTTACTCCTACTACTCTTCTCCATTATCTCCATAGCTCTCACTACTCCAATACTTATGGTTGTAACTCCCATGCTTCTATAACCTCCCCATGATCTTCTTCTATGGTCTCAAATGTTTAATTTCATGTTTATAGCATTCTTTTGTATACTTCTATGTAATCCTATAAATAAAGGTTTTGGTACCATATTATACACACTTGAAATATATAGAAGAAATAAAAAAGTTCCCTTTTCCTCTCTACATCTTTTGTCTATTTTATTGTTTCATATTATTTAATTTGAGCTTAGTTTCTTGACGGAAACAAAATAGTTTTGGTATCCAAAATAGAAACAAAACCAAATCTGTTTTCAAATAAGATTTTTATTTGCCAAGGATGAATTGTTATTTTGCTTAAATACACCCTTTTTCCCCTATTAATTGGGGAAAACACCCGTAAATAAACCCAACTCTGGTGTGGAAAAAAAAAGGACCGAACTCTGTCTCCACTCTTCAGCATCCCAATTTCTCTAGCGTCTCTCCTGAGATTCTCTGCCGCTGCAATAAGGACCCACCGTCGCCGTTACCGGATCCGGCCGCGAAATTTGAATACCCATTTTAGGTAATTTCGTAGTCCAATTTTCGGTACGTTGTTTTCGTCTAGTTTTTGCAGTAAAGGTGATTACTTAATGAAAATTTAAAGGTTGTATTAAATTGAATTGTTATTCAGATGATAATTTTAGCTGTTGGATTGGTCTCCTTTCTCTTTTTTGTTTGTTCAATGGGTTTCATTTGTCTGCTGAGTTTGTGAACTATAACATGAATAAAGTTGATGCGGAAAAAATGGGACATTTTTTTAAGCAGTAAATATGGAGGAGTAGTATTTTCAACTTACTTGATACAGAGTCACTCTTGATGTCTAGATCCGGTAGCCATCACATATAATCCCAAGGGAAGAACATTGTGGGGGTTCTAACAGTGCAATCAAACAGGAACTTGATGAGTGAAATCTGTTAACTAAAAAGAAAAAAGAGAACTTTTCGAATCACTATATCCCGGGTACCTTGATAACTTAGGATTAGTGATGATAGGGTTGATGTGATATCTCAAAACTGGAATTTGATGGTATATTTATAGGGTGTATGTGGGAACTCACTAATGAAGTTAAAAAGTTTGGGAAATGAAATATTGTGTGGTTTAGGCTAATATGGCGATGATGCCTCTGGTCCTTGTGATGAAAGAAGACTAAAGCAGAAGGAAATTTTAAGCATGGTGAAAGGCGGTTCCCTTTGGTTATTCAGCTTCGGGGAACTTTGTTTGAACTTCCTGTTTATCATATTTTCTGTCCTCTCTTATTGGTCAATTACTCTGCAAACACTGAAAGAAGAGAAGGCACTTAAGGTTACCGTGAAAGCTAATTGCATATAGCTGCTTCTTACCTTTCTCCACTTAATACCAAGGTATTCCCTTGTAAGTGATCTCGCATGCTTAAGTTTATACCTCTCTGTCAACTACTTGCTAGCTCTGAAATATAAGATTGTCCTGGCATGGCACTGATTGTTGACCCCTCCTATGGTGTTGCTTTGTTAAATTTAGTCCATCATTATAAGATTGCCAGATTAAGATGCAGAGCATTTTACTTTTCAGTGCCATGTAAAGGCAACTGATCTGAAGTCAGCTATAAACTTTCTCAATCTTGTAATGAGTATTATTGATTGGTGCCTGATCTTTATGCATAAAGGGGTACCTTGCTTGCATTTCTTGGCGCATTCTTTGTTGTTGAATTTTGTTTTTTCATGCATGCCAAGTCAAGCAAAATGCTGTAGGATAGGATACCAGGCCTCGCTCACTCAAATTATCTGTCTAATTTCATTTCTATTGTAACCTCAGATAATTGAAAACCACATTACAGTAATCATGTTTTTGTTGGCTGCTAAGTGTTTATTCATGCTTCTGTGGTGCTAAGTTGTTTTAGATGTTTGTACATTGGTTCACTGCTAAAATTCTCTCTTTCTGACAGATGAACTGGGCTGTTCTCTGTCAGTGGCTTCTATATAGAAACAATAAGGGCCTAGGACGCACATTGTAACAGCAAGCTAGACAGTCTAGTAATTTGTGTGGTTGTTTGATGGTCAGCAGTCAAGCATCCTACTGACGTTCTTCCCTGCTGGTCATCATTTTTATTTCTTCTCTATGGGCAGGGAGTGAATTGAGTGAGAGGCATACTGAAGGATGTGAGTTGAAGTCCTGCAGATCAATTGGGAAAAATTCCAAAGGCCGTCTTTTATAGTTTTTGAACTTGCCCCAGTGCTTTTTGGTTCAATGACAGAGTTAATGCAGTGTGCGATATGTGGTAGGTGCTCATTATTAGTTTGAATCTTAGCTAGTGAAGCAAGTTTGATTTTTAAGTGGAGAAGGGTAGAGGGTGGACACATTATCCATCACAGTTTCGAAGTTGGGAAAAAATAGATTTTGCGGTTATTAGAATAAAGTTCAAAATTCTTTGTATGCGATCTAATTCTGTGCATGCAATCTTATTGTACCAAAGATTTTTTGATACAGGGTGCCATGATTTCGAGCAGCAACTTCATTCATAAGACTCACTATGAGATCCTGGGTGTGAAGGAAGATGCAGATTTTGAAGAAATCCGTAAAGCCTATCGGTCAGCCATACTTTGTTTTCATCCCGACAAGCAACAAAAGCCATCAGAAACATCCAATTTTGAGTGTCTGACAGAAAACAAATTTTTAGAGATACAGAGAGCTTGGGAAACCCTTGGCAACCCGAGGTCACGTGCACTTTATGACAGTGAATTGCTAGTTTTGAGACAGGATGTAGCAATTGCTGAAGATGTTAGCTTAGAGGACCTTACAGTTCAAGATTCTGGTGATATTATAGAGCTTTCTTGTCCTTGTAGATGTGGTGACTACTACTTTATTGATTCTTTTGAATTGGCTGACACGGGTTGTTCCATATCCAGAGACGGGTGTACAGTCTCTTTGCTGACATCTAAATCTTTGCCAGCATCTATTGTGCTTCCTTGTGGATCTTGCTCACTTAAAGTTCGCCTACTGATTAATGGCGATACTAGGCTTCACAAAGATGTTCACTTGTAATTGTGACTAGTTGGAAAACATTATTCTCTACAATATTTTTGCAAAACTTTTGGAAATTCAAATGACAAGGAAAAATGGGAAGTCTGAAATTTCTTGTGCTTTTTTATTTTTTTGGGTTACTTCTGAAATGGTTGGTAGGCTACATGACAGCCATTTTTCTGTTATTTATATCCTTCATCATTAAAGTACTTGGAGCAATTGAGTTCAGGTATCTAAGGTCAGCTGCTTAATGTCTTCCTTTAGTTAGTAGCATAAAAATGGCATGAGTCCTTAAAACAGTTGACTTATTAAGGGTCTCTAAGAAGGATGAGTCGCATTATTAAAGACACATGATTTTAAAGAAGTAGGACTCAGTCTTCCCTCTTCTCACATTAAAATGCTTTAGTTTAAAGTAGTGTCAATTAAGAAATTAACATTATTTACTTTATGTTCCTCGGTATCCTTGCAAAGGTGGTCTACAGTTTAAGCATTTGAATCAGTTCCTTCACTTCTTGTACTACCTTTTGGACCTTTTATTAAGAAGATTCAAAATTGTTGTGTCATCTGTTCAAGCCATGGAAATAGTCTCTTTCAGAAATGCAATGTAAGGCTGCATACATAAGACCCAATGTGATCCGGCCCTTCCTAGGATCCCGTGCATAGCAGGAACTCAGTGCATCAGGCTGCCCCACTGTTCTTCAAATTTGTTGAAGTAATATGTTGTAGCAACTGGGCTAAGTTTTTACAGGAAAGGCTACAAACGGAAAAACATAGAACATACAGTTCCCAGTTGCAAAAATTCCTGGTCCCAATTGTTGTGTCTAGTAATTGTATTCTAAAATAACTAATGAAACTTTTGATGTCGCCCAAGATTTCCAATTACTGCCCCCATGGAGTTGAGTCGTGTCTCAGTCCCAACATGGCTGATCATCCGAAAAAATCAGTTGAACACCATTGGCTTGGTCCCTTTACCTGACCGACTACTACTAGGACCGGCTCATCAAACAACGCTTTTTGGCTTTTTTCAAGATTTAGCTTGAACAATTCGGCAAATTTTCACGAGTTACCACATGTTCGTCACTTTGTTCTCAACTCTTACCTCCTAGGCGTACAGTTTTATAGCGGGCATTTCCGGAAAGGGCATGAAAAAGGACATATTGAGTTTAATATCCATGTCAAATAGTCTTTTAACCAGACAAACATTTTTGCAAAGTTGCATAAACACTTTTGTGTAGACATAACTGGTTCAATGATAAAATGAAAATTTTCTTACACTGTATTCCAGTCAAGAAATATGAATGGATCTGCAAGTAGTCATTGTTTGGCACCATGTCCTTTTTCACCCTTAACTTCAGTCTGAAGTGAAAGTAACTCACCACAAATTTAGCATCTTGCCCATGCCAAGGAAACACCAAGTTACTTGTATAGTTGTATGCAATAAGAAATTCAATGTCCATTGCTTTCGCTTCAGAAATACCTTGCAGGTTCCATTGCTGAAGTCTTCACCCTAAAGATTAAAACCTCATATTTTCAGAGAAGATGGAAGGCCCCTTTCAAGCAGGAATTTCAAATGGGAAATCATAATAGAGATGAGTTAGATGACTAACAAGGAATTTACTTCTGTTTGGGGTAACTTTTCACCTACAACTCTCATCAAGAAATTTCAGCATGGGATTCTCTTTTAATCAAGACTCTTCAAATACTTCCAAGAGATTCAAATTCCTTGCCTCAACCCTTAAGGATGCATTTGCTAGCTGTCATTCTTTTCGGAAAAATTCACATTCAAGTGCAGAAGAAGATGATCCGATTTGCGACTATGATAATGAAGATGAAGTACTTATTTAAAGCAGCCACGTAATTCTTCTAAGTTCAATGCTATTAACTTCTGATTTACTCATATTTTCTGAATGCTGTTTCGCGGTTTTATCAGCAGGTATTTATATCAGCAGTGATAAGTAAATATATGGAGTTGAAATGCAGAAGAAAGACAAACATCTCAACTGAAAAGTTTACCTGGGCATTCTCTCCAACAACAGGAGATTTATTCATCTCTGCAAGACTAAGGCAAAAGGAGGACAATGAGGATCAAGAAAAGGAAGAAAGCGAAGATTTTTACTCTGTTGCTAGTCGTCTTTCTCCCTGCTCAAGTTCTACAGGTTTTGAGGCATTTGTCACAGCTAAAACAATCTTTTCTCGTTCTTCAAGCTTAGACAGGATTGACTTCCAAGATCTCTGGACGCATTCTATTATTCAGGAATTCTCTCACTGTGAAGGATGGCCATTTGGCCTATACCGAAAAGCCTTGTTACTTCCACCTTTGCCAAAATCACCATCTGATTCTTGGTCATGGCGCAAGAGTGCTGGAACGGTTAGGATGCATTGATTGCTGGCATTTTAAATGAGTTATTTCTTGTAGGCAAAGTAACTTTGCATTTTCTATGGAGAAAGGATGCTGATCTTAGGTTTATGCATGAATTATGTTATTTGCTAATGGTATAATCTTTGCATAATTGAGGACAGCTTTTTTAATATCATTCCATCTTCTCAGACCAACACTTTTAATATTATTTGACATACAATAATTTCTATATGTCTGTTATGAATCTGCACCCTCTGAGAGTTTATTAACCAAACAGATTTGGCCCCAAGGAATTCTAAGAATTCTTGTTATACATTTGTTCCAATCCTCAATCCTCTTTTCTAGATTCATGGATGTTGAATCAATCGAACCCACTTCTAACACATGTTCTACTTTTGAAAGACGTTGTGTTATATCACCAAATCTCGATTTTTCATATATAAATGTAACTAATGTATCTCCTTCCAAAGAGTTTCCCTATAATGGCAGGCTTAGCTGATCGTATTACTATCGAGTCAACTTGAGCAAGTATAAGTTGACTCGGTTTGAGGGGCGGTCCATTTTTGGCTGTACATACATTTGAACAAATAAACTGTCCAAATTAGAGATATCTCTTCACAATAATTGCGATGGAAAAAATACCAATTCAAATTGAGTGGATCAAAAATAGTGTTACGACATGGACCGGATTACAAAAATTCTATATTCATCCATTAAATAATATTTAAATTTAATCACTTGAAAAGTCTATTTTAAATTGTCAAGGGGCAAATGGTTAGTTATAATATCTCATTATGGGTTATTAAATGGTAAGATGAATTAGAATTATCAATTGGAAAGGATGTTCCTAAAAGGGCCCAATGAATTCCTAATTGTAATTAGAGGATCTTTTTTAGTTGATTCTTTTATCACATTGTGATATTTTACATCCTTGAATGGCCCCATTCGAGAACAATTGGTTGCTGGGAAAATTATCAACGACTGACAATCCTTATTTCTACTTAATAGCGTATGAATAGTTCCTTGAGGTTGGTTAAGAGATTGTTGAATTTTTCCCTTGGATTAGGAATAAATGGAAGAAAAAGGGTTGATATTGGTACAATCTGATCCATTATCAGAGAGAAATCTTGACCCTGACGGATCACTCCTTTTCTCGATATATGAAATATGGGATTTCACTAAGTTGATTCTTAGAAAATATTAAATCAAAACATTTGTTCTTATTTCAACAAAAAAAGCTTATGTTTCTCTGCAAGAAAAACTTTTTTTGTCTTGGTTCCAATTCAATACTAAATAAGTCCGAACTAATTAAATATCTGTGTCAGAAATTCCTCGAATCGGTTTGCCATTTCAATAAAGGATATAATTGACAATTGGAAGTTGCACATTATCCCTTTCCTACAATGGATCCGGTGAAAAAATGGTTGCTAAATTTTTACTGTCCGTCAGTGTTATCAAAGGCGAAAAGTGCAAAAAAGCTCTAAGGTTCGTTGTGGCTTTAAGCGCAAAGCGCAAATAAAGCGTGGGCTTTAATGAAAAAAGCGCAACTGGATAAAAAGTAAAAATATGTGTATGTAGTCCAACACTAATAATTATAAGGATGAATAACAAATATATGGACAAAGAAATTGGAAAAAAATTACGAGAAAGTGAAATATCAATTGTTTAATGTCACATTTTCATGATTACACTCATGGGCAAGGAAAAAGTATGCCTTAGAGCCTTGATGAGACACTAAAGCGCACACAAAGCGAGGCAAAGCGCTCAACATGTTTTGAACCTCGCTTCAGGGCTTAAGCACGCTTTGAGCACGCCTTTGACAACATTGTTGTCTGTTACTTCATATGTGACGACAAGTCTAACTAAAGCAAAACTCTTTCTTGTTAGGTGTAATCTATTGGACATAGATCCAATTTTTTACTTTTTTGGATTCCCTGGAATTTCTTTTTCCTCTTCCTGGTGGTATCAAAACGTCGTTATGTCGGGATATCTTATCTGTCTCTCCAGAAAAATGGATATCTCTAGAAAAGATTTTACGTTCAATTTTTTTTCCCTCTCCGGACCAACCCACCGATTCAGCCTTTTAGATTTAAGGTGATTTGTCTATCTACCCAATAATAATACTATTCCACACCATTATGGAAGAAGATCCGGACGAGATATGCACCATTTCAGGGATGAAAAAAAATCGATCTACTTTCATTTGGTATTTTGACCTAAATTCCTTGATTCCTCGATACTCAATCAAATCATCTTTTTTTATGATCGAATATATTTTTGTAGTCTCATATCCAATAATGCCTCAACTCTTTCTTCTGTATTGAAGATCATCGAAATAAGCAAGAATACTAGTTCGACGAAAAATATCATTTATGGGAATTTCAATCGAAATACCTGAACAAGGCATTAGATCATTCTTGAGTTCTTGAATCGAGTGTAGTGGAATGATGAATTTTTTTTTTTTTGCCTTTCTAACAATAAATTAGAATTCTCGTGGAGAATAGGTGAATATACAAGATTATACTGACCTGCACACATTATTCAATTAAGGTTTGAATAATCAGGAATCCTATCTCCTTGTTTACTAGAAAATTCCGAACTAAATAATTTCTGCCTCGCCTGATCATTGGTTACTGAGAAGTTAGAAGTATATCTTTGCTTGCCAGAAAGAGAATATGCATTAATTGGATCATGATCCTTGTGGATCAAAAGGTAGACTAGACTGGACCTGCACAACCTTCCTAGTAATATCCATAAATGACTTGTTTTTGGTAATAGATGAACACTACCGATGTAAATTCAAGTACATGATAGACATCAGTACTCCGATGCATTTCTCCGTTTGAATCAAAATAAATATGTTTTCAAGCCTTCTCTTTAAAATTCAAAGTGGATATTCCTGCACGAGTCACATTGTATAGAATATCTTCTCTCAATAGTTATATACAAGTCTATAGAACATAAAAAAGAGGGATGCTCATGACATATACGTTTTAAATGAACCAAAATCCTCATTGAATTTTATTTTTTCATTAGATGGGGCTCGCACATATTCTGCAGCACCCCCGGAAATACTCCTCCGGTATGAAAAGTTCTTAATGTTAATTGCGCACCCAATTTTCCAATCGATTGACCTGCAATAATACCTACATGTTCAAAATTTTATTGTTAATCCACCCTTTTTGTGTCTCAATTTGCTCAACAGGCATAGTTACTCATTATCCACACTAGTGTCAATCAAACATGTTCATAGATTCAGTTTGTTCAATTGAACAAAAAAGAGATAAAAGTGAACTGGGTGCCACACAGTGCCATGTTCAATAACCAATCAAGAAAAATTAAACCAGTGGACCTGATTCACCAGTCAACAGGAATCGATTGACATAAAACCCTATCTTCTGAATACTGAATGCTCCGGAAACTATCTCCTTGAAGAATAGTATCATCTGTGTATTCCTGCTATCACATCATCATAACTTACGAAAGAATAGTGCAGTTTAATGGATCAAATTGATGCAGCCTGTATTATCAAAATATTTCCTTTTCTCTTTCCAGGAAAATGTTACACAAGTAACTTAAAGATGAAACACTCCCAACTTTCAGCCATCTGTGAAGGTCTATGCTCAACATAGGAACCAGTGATAAGCCACGTATCTTCCATATTTATTCAAGGAGGAAGAAGCAAAGAAATGTAGGAGAAGATAATGATTTGCTTCTCAAATTTCTGGAGCTTTCAGACATGGAAAATTAAGCAGTTATCTGTTAGCAGTTTATTATGGTTACTAGAAGTTATCTGTCTTTATCCTAACTTGGTTATGGAGTAGTTATTGTCAGCCTCTATATAAATAATAGATCTAGTAATATGTAAGTGGGTTGTAATTATCCTTTATATGCAGTCAGACTATCTGTGAGCTACGAGATGCTTGTGTCTCTCTATTATCAATAATATCAGTGTATTTTCTATCTCTTTTTCCATTATTAAATCTCTATTCATATCATTGGTATCAGAGCAGTAAGATCCGCCATGGTGAACACACGGACCAACACTTCCCAAAGCGAACCCATCATTCCGACTCTTGATCCAATCGCCCAACAATTGACGACTATAGCAGCGAAACTGGAGGCCATTGATGCTTTGGTCGCTGATGTTGTTGTCTTAAAGGCACATAATAGAGAGACACAAGCATCTCGTATCTCACAGATAGTCTGACTGCATATAAAGGATAATTACAACCCACTTACATATTACTAGATTTATTATTTATATAGAGGCTGGCAATAACTACTCCATAACCAAGTTAGGATAAAGACAGATAACTTCTAGTAACCATAATAAACTGCTAACAGATAACTTGTTATCTTCTAATAACGGTAAGTAACTGCTTAATTTTCCATGTCTGAAAGCTCTAGAAATTTGAGAAGCAAATCATTATCTTCTCCTACATTTCTTTGCTTCTTCCTCCTTGAATAAGTAAGGAAGATACGTGGCTTATCAACCAGCAAGTCCCGAAGTCCCAAGAACTGTAACCTGGAGTGAGAAAGCCAGAACGCATTCTGAGAAAACAAATAATGGTAAAGCTAAATTCTTCAGGAGATCTCATATCAATGTCAATTAAGCTCGAGCAAGAAAGTAAACAAATCACGATTTACAACCAAATAGGCTACTTCCGTTAGTATGATAAATTTAGCATAACAACAAAATGATACGACTTTTTCTACATAACAAAGCTACCATTTGATCCGTGTTATCAAAGGCGAAAAGTGCAAACAAGATCTAAGGTCTCTTGGTGCTTTAAGCGCAAATAAAGTGTGGGCTTCAATAAAGAAACGCGCAAATGGAGAAAAACTACAAATATGAAAGTGTAGTCCAAGACTAATATCTTTAAGCATAAATACCAAATATATAGACAAAGAGATTGAAGAAAATTTACGATAAAGTGTATATCAATTGTTTAGCGTTGTTGCCTAGGAAAATCATGCCTTAGAGCCTTGATGACAACACCGAAGCGCCCGCTAAGCGATGTGAAGTACTCAACATGTTTTACGCCTCGCTCTAGGGCTTAAGAGCGCTTTAAGTGCGCCTTTGATAACACTGCATCTGATTATGTTTACAAATAAGATTTTGGTCAGGGAAATGCATAAATAGTTAAAATAGTGAAATATAACACAAATCTGGCAGGGAATATTTGAAAAAAGTATGGTCAGGAAAACTAATCGAAATAAGAAATATTGCTTATGAAGAAGACCTTACCTATTCACAGAAAAATTGAAATAAGTGGGAACCAACAAGCAGAAAATTAGACGGTACCTTTCCCCATTGAGAATCAAGGCCACTGCATCTCATCTTCAAGTGTATCATCTTTGTTCCCAGTTCCATCTCAACTTTCTTCTTCAAGTATCCCTCCTCTGACCCAAAAGCACTCAAGTAGGTGATGTAACGTTGGTATACCATGTGAAATGCATCAGAGAGCTCTTTTGACATAGGCCTCACATTCTGCAGCAATAAAAAAATTAAAGAGCAAGAACTTGAGAAAATGTGAATAAAGTCCCTTGCTCAGTAAACTCGTCTTACCTCACCACTTAAGCCAATTGCATCATCAAGCTCCATTTTCAGAGACGTGAGAATCCCAGTAAAGTCCTCCACTGCTTCTGCTGCACGGAAAACATTAATCAAGGCTTCTTGGCCTTCCTTGTCATCAGTATTTTTAGTCAATGCATGCTCTGCATCACCGACAACTGCATTTGGGAGCTCATCCCAGCTTGAAGCCATTAAGTCCTTAAAAGCACGTTTGACCTCTGGATCTTTTATGTCTGGCATGTGGGCTGAATCCTCACAGAAAGAACGTGTGCTTCCGATTGCTATTGTCAAAGGATGCCGCAATTCGGGAATGTAGCAAAATCCATTATGTTTCAATTTAGTGAGCAAGATCCAGAAAATTATAAACCCTACTCACATCTGATCAGTAAGCCGCTTCATGATATGTGATCCAGAAATTATAAATTCCATTTTTGAAACCCTTGGGAAATTAATAGTATGAGGACCTTTCTACCGATTAAATCCTAAATAGATTGTAATAACCCTCACTCTAAGTTATGTTCTCCAAAATCCAACCAAGGAGGCAGCACTGGTACATTTATTTGCACTCACATACTCCGACTAGTCAGAGGGTGAGTGAGCCAAATATTTACCAAAACCATGCTCAAGCCTGCCAAGACCAAATTTTTGTTGTGGGATAATGTCATGCTCAGAAATTCGTTTGTCCTAGAAACTAGCAAAAACTGTCAAAATTATATAAGCTCAATTAGCATTCGTAGTTGGAAAAAATATGCCTGCTGCAATCAGAAATTAGAGAGCAGAAGCACAAATCTAAAAGAGAAATGATCCCTAAAAGTAACCAGCATTATTATAATTATCATTAAAGGAATGGGAACAAAGTTGCAGTCTAAAAGTGGCATGTCACACCTTGCATATTTAGGTGCTCCCCTTCTCTAGATTCCCCTCTCCCACTAATCACGGGCCATACTGCACCCCAAATTTTTCCTCAAAAAGGAAAATTAAATAAACTTGAGATTGAGAATTAAACATCTAAGTGAAAATAAGAGCAACGAAATGATAGAGCATTAAAATTCCTTTTTCATATTTCCAATCAAACGTATGACTAATGTGTCTCAACTCTCATAGCAAGAGAAAGCTAATAATCAGTAAAATCAAACTTAAGATCTTTTATGTTACAATCAAACCAAGAAGCAATGCACTATAATCTCGTCAGAAAATCCCTTCCAATTCAGATATCATATCGAAATATAACCACTAATTCTACATCATCAATCAACCAATTGCGCCTCAATCCTAAACGTTACTATATGAATCACAGCTTGAGTATTTCTAAGCAGCTATGCAACCTACCACGACCCTATTTCTATATAAGCTTGAGACCTACTATATTTTGTGAAACTCACATAGGGAGACAGGGATTCAACTTCTTACTGCAACAACTATCCCTTAATCTCAAACTAGCTAGGGTCGCCTATATGAATACTCATATCCACTCTTCTCCATTTGGACCATGAATTTTACTTCTTACCATAAATACTGAGTATCCGACACCACAAACTAGTTGGCATTTACTACTATATGATTCCTAGTTCAACTATGTCTATACCTGGGCATCAATCTACCTCAACCCTCCTTTTCTATACGGGCTTATCGAACAAAATATTGGATCAAACTGTACCAATTTCTAATAAGGGGTATTACTCAATTTTGTACTCGTTGTTTTATTTTCCAATTAGTTCTTCAATTAAGAAAAGGATCAAACATTCATCTTATTACAGCAACAACTATATCTCAATCTCAAACAATCATGATCAGCTATATGAATCATCAACATCCATTTGGACAATATATTCAACTTCTTACAATAAAAAGATTTTAAAACTTATCCTTTACCAATTTGAGCATAATAAAAAATACGATCTTGAAATTGGGTATGTAGAAGAACATGGGGAATATAAGCAGATACTGAACTACATACAAAAAAAAAGAGACGAAAATGCTAGTACCACGAAAAGGCTACCATAAATTCACCTTCTTACAGTTAAAAGATAAAAATAAAAAATAAAAAATAAAAAATAAAAAGCGTAGGCATTTACCAATATTTGAGCAGAACAAAAATACGATCTTTTTATTGAGTATGTACAGGAAATGCAAATATAAGCAGATACTGAAGTATATAAAACGTAAAAAGTTGGAATTACTAGTACCGTGAAAAGGGCTTTTAGGAGAAGCTGGAAAATTCGGGGATGAGAAATGAAGGTGTCGATGGGAGTGGTGGTTGACGGCGGTAGTTGCGGCGGCGGAAATCGAGAAAGCTGAAGATCTACGACATATGGAACGATATAACGATTGTCTCAATATCAGTTTCTGCATCTTTTTTTTCGCTATCTTCTTCTTTGGTTTCCTTTTGTTTTCCCTGCTTTGAGATTTTTGTAAGTGTCGCTTGATGACCAGATTGAAATTTTCCCAGTCCCAGTGACCTAACTTAAACAAACGACAAAAATAGTCTCTTGTGTTTTGAAGAAGATTCAGAATGATCCCTTAACTATATTCATGAGCACTTTTGGTCCTCTATTTTAGCAAAAAGTAAACACTTTAGATCTCCATCAAATGTTTCCTTTTTGTTTAAGCACTAATTTACTACAACAATAACAACAACAACCCAGTATAATCCTACTAGTAGGGTCTGGGAAGGGTAGTATGTACGCAAACCTTAACCCTACTCTGGGGTAAAAAAGTTGTTTCCAATAGACCTTCGCCATCCTTCTATCCAAAAATTTCCCACCTTGCTCTTGGGGTGACTCAAAATCACAACCTCTTGGTTGGAAGGGGAGGGTACTTATCACTAGAGCAACCCACTAATGTACTAGTAATAGGGTCGTTTGGTAGGGCGTATAAGAATAATGCTAAATAAGGTGCATTAGTAATGCAAGGGTTAGTAATGTAGGGGTTAGTAATGCAAGCATTAGTTATATAGAGATTATTTCTTATGCATTGTTTGGTGTGGTGTATTAAAAATTAAAATGCATTCCATAATTTTTTAAGAAATTTAATTGTTTACAAAAATGCCCTCAATATTCTTTAACTTAAGGGACTTTAAGGATAATTTTGTCTTTAATCATGCTAAAGCATGCATTAATAGCCTTTGTATAGTTAATGCCATGTTTTTCTATGCATTAGCTATACATACGATAATACCAAATAGAGTGTATAACTAATGCTTGTATTAGTTATACATAGGTTGAAAAAGTGTACCAAACAAAACATTACTAACACACAAAGCTAATGCATGCATTATTTTCTCTAACACACTCTACCAAACGACCTCTAAAACTTTAGTGCTCAAATTTTTTATTTAAGCACTAGCATTAATACTTTAGCCTTGCATCGAAGTGCAAGTCTAATACTCTACTGTTTTAAACATGCCAATCACAGTATTTTTTTAGGTTTGAATTGGCTATAATATTTGATATAGTAAATAAAATATAGAATGTGTTATAAATATATTATGGATGTTCATTTAGTACTCCGTTGTAAATAAGCTTCCTGAAGAAGCTTATCCATATGGGACTTCACCGTAAATATGTTTATCTATTTAGTACTCTATTGGAAATAAGCTTTCTGAAGAAGCTTATCACTTCGGTACCCGGTTATGGATAAATATTACCCCTGGTAGAAGATTATCCTTACCGGGTATAATACTCTTATCATTTCAGTACCCAGTTATGGATAAACATTACCCCCGATAGAAGATTATCCATACCGGTATAATAAGCTTATCCTTTCAGTACCCAATTATGGATAAACATTACCCCCAGTAGAAGATTATCCATATCAGGTATAATAAGCTTATCCTTTCAGTACTCCGTTATGGATAAACATTGCTCTCAGTAGAAAATTATCCATATATGGTATAGTAGCAGCTTACACAACAGCTTCCTTTCTTCTATAAATAGAAGAGATTTCAGTTCATTATGTATATCAGTTTGAATTCGAATAATATATCAGTTTCTCTCTATACTTGTCTTTACTTTATAATCTTTATTTTATAACACGTTATCAGCACGAGACTCTGCCATCTCGAGCAAATATTTTGAAAGTATCTGAGGTAAGAACTTTCTTTTCCTAAATAATGTCAAATCTTTCTAAACTTGAATTTGTAGCCCTGGATATATCGGGCAAAAGCTACATGTCTTGGGTGTTTGATGCTGAAATTCATCTTGATGCGATGGGTCTGGCAGACACCATCAAAGACAAAAATCAGGCATCAAACCAAGACCGTGCCAAAGCAATGATATTCCTACGCCATCACCTTGATGAGGGCCTGAAAATGGAATATCTTACTGTTAAAGATCCAGTCATACTGTGGAATAATTTGAAAGATAGATATGACCACCTGAAGCTGGTCGTTCTTCCACAGGCACGATATGATTGGACTCATCTAAGGCTACAAGATTTTAAATCTATCAGTGAGTATAATTCTGCTATGTTCAAAATTATTTCCCAATTGAAGTTATGTGGTGATAATATTAATGATCATGATATGTTGGAGAAAACTTTCACCACTTTTCATGCCTCGAATATGCTCCTGCAGCAGCAATATCGAGAGATGGGTTTTAAAAAGTATTCTGAACTTATCTCACATCTTCTTATAGCTGAGCAACATAATGGGCTATTAATGAAAAATCATGAAAGCCGACCTACTGGTTCTTGTCCATTCTCTGAAGTGAATGAGACGAACTTCCACCAGGCTAAACGTGGAAAAGGTCGTGGCCCCAGTCGTGGTCATGGTCGTGGTCGGGAAAGAAACTCTAATCATGGTAATAATAATGCACCAAAGAACACTCCTCACCACCAGCAGTGGAAAAGGAAGGAACAAAAGCATGAAGCGGTGCAAGCACCAAATGCAGAAAATGCATGCTATAGATGTAGAGAAAAAGGGCACTGGTCACATACCTGTCGTACGCCAAAGCACCTGGTTGAGCTTTATCAAGCCTCCCTAAAGAAGATAGAGAAAAATACTGAAGCAAATTTTATTTCTGAAGATAATTTAGACTTCATGCATTTGGATGTAACTGATTACCTTGGACTCCTAGAAGGAGAAACAAGTCATGTAATCGGTGGTGAATCTGTAGAAATGTAAATATTTTAATTTTTGTTATTTGTAATAGATAGTATGGTTATGTAATTGTTGTACATAAAGAAAAATTATGATTTGATAATGATGTTTACTATAATATATCTTGTTTATGTCATTTTGAAGAATATGGATAACATTATTAGATCAACTTAAACTCTAGCAGAGTTTGCAAGAAATATACAACCGCAAGAAGTGGTTATATTTCGTATATCTCATTGTAATTATATTTTGTTAACTACCAGAAGTGGTATATGCCTATGATCACCAGAAGTGATAATTTAGGCTTTTTATGGTTACAATTGAAGATAAGTTACATAAATATTCTCTATATTAAATGCACGCCTCGATTTGCTCCTGAAGTAGTAAATATTTTAAAAGAGGTTGAGGCATCACAATTTGATGCGATTAATGCGCATTCAGATAATTATGTTCGATTTCCTGAAGGATGAGAACTTTTGATAATATTAATCCATTCCCTGAAGTGAATGTGACAATACTAATAAGTCGGGTAAATATGAACGCGCTCTTGATGTGAATACATTACAATTCACCTCCAGAAGAGTTAATATAATTGAGAGAATATATACTCAATATTTCGTATTTTAAATTTGCTCCTGAAGAAGTAACACAATTGAAATTGCCTCCTGAAGTGGAAAAATACTATGAAGAGGAGATTTCGTGTGCTTAAACAATTGTTTTACATTGTTTATTTGATTGTGATTTTCTCTCATGACACCAGCAGTGTCTGAGCAATATTTGATAGTACAAAATGTATCAACAACTCTTGAAGAGCTAAATGTTTGCCTAAAGAATACATGACACCAGTAGTGCCAGATAAATATTAGATTATGGATAATAAATGAAGGCTCTCGAAGAGCTTATATACAAACATGTCATTCATATTATATGATTATGGTCAAAACATATGTTGTAGTAAATCTGAAGTTTACTAATACGAATGGCTATCATATTGAGACTACAAATGATTGGAAGATTGATAATCTTCATGTTTCCACAATCATAGGGGATAAAATAATATGTATGTGAGAAGTTACCCGCCTTATTCTTTAATTTGTACTATATCATGTATCACAGTAAACCAGAAGTTTACTAAAGCAAAAGTTTATGCCATAGTAAACCAGAAGTTTACTAAGAGATAGCACATGACATGATAAACTTGAAGGTTTTATTTGCTATTTTTAAATGAGCTATTTGAGAATTCAGATAAGCATATACTAAAGAATTAGAAGATTCTTCAGGAATTCTCATGTGTTGCTTGTTCTCATAATGAATTGATTATACCAGCTAAAGTTGGGACTAAGACCCCTGATTCTGAAATATATAAAAGGTGAATATGGGCACGTTCACCTATCATGTGAACCACTTATAGGTGCATATATGAGATGGTTACATGTGTAATTATTGTCAACCTGCAGTTTGGCATTTGGAATTGCTTTTCTCGATTAAGAGCATAATTTTCAGATTATGAAATCAAGACAGTTAATCTGGATAATGCTGGTTTATATCCAAGCTGGTTTAGCATTGAATACCTCCTATTAATGGCTAAACCATTGCTCATGAGAACAAAGCTTCATGTGTTGGTCTAAGATTTTCTAAATTGCATATAGCAGCACTTGTATGCATCCGATCAACAATATATGATAAGTCCTCCCTTCACAATTGGTTTAGGATCAGAAACCAAATATTTTTACTATCTTTTGTTGCGTGGTATATGATTAATTTCTCTACCATAATACACAAAGATATGTTTCCCAAAGATGATTAGGGATATATGTTAGTTTTTCTAACATTTGGGGGATGGAATAAACAGTTGAAAAATATGCTATATGAATCGAATTATCATGATCCTCACTTAGAAGATAATTCAAGTCGAATGCCAGAAGCATTTGCTGATCCAAAATTAAATATTATATTTCAGCTGCAAATGCTCCTATTAAAATTAAAGTCCCTGAAGGATAGAGTTTACTGTACGCATGAAGCGTGGTAGACCAATCGGTTCCAAAGGTAACAATCTTTGAAAAATAGTAGGAGCTAATGATCAAAATGATCATAATGAGGAGGAAATAAGCTCTAGAAGAGCCCACGACATAACATTTCATGAAACTTCCGAAAAAGTTCAGGTACCTGAAAATAAAGAAAGTGATGAGATCTCCACAAGTTCTGTCGCTTCGGAACTGACACAAAATGATCGTCGACGATATATTTAATACAATATAGTGCACAATATTGTAAAAGATTGTGAGGATCGGACTAGAGTCCAGACACTTGAAGATGTCATACCATTTAGATACAAGTCTTAACCTATATGACTTATTTCGCTAAATCTATATGAAGATCCTTGAAGGATTGAAAATGCCCGAAGCATATAATTCAAAGTCTTGAGAAATGTGCTCGATCAAATTATAAAGATCTTTGTACGGTTTAAAGCAATCTGGGTGCATGTGGTATAATCGCCTTAGTGAATATTTGCTGAAAGAAGGTTACATAAATGATGTTATTTGTCCATGTATTTTTATAAAGAAAATAGCATCAGAATTTGTTATACTTGCTGTTTATGTTGATGACATAAATCTTGTTGGAACTCCAGAAAAACTCCAAAAGGCAATTGAATATCTTAAGAAAGAATTTGAGATGAAAGATCTTGGAAAGACAAAACTTTGTCTTGGTCTGCAAATTGAACATTTAACAGACGTGATCTTTATCCATCAATCTGCCTATACAGAAAGGGACTTAAAACGCTTTTACATGGACAAAGCGCACCCATTAAGTACACCAATGATTGTTCGATCACTTGAAGTGAATAAGGATTTGTTCCGACCTCCAGAAGAGGACGAGGAACTCCTTGGTCCCGAAGTACCCTATCTCAGTGCAATTGGGGCACTAATGTATCTTGCTAATGCTACAAGGCCTGACATAGCATTTTCTGTTAATTTACTAGCAAGATATAGTTCTTCTCCTACACGGAGACATTGGAATGGGATTAAGCATATATTGCGATATTTAAAGGGAACTCTTGATATGAATTTGTTTTATGCTAACAAAGATAGTGCAGACCTTGTTGGTTATGCAGATGCAGGTTATTTATCTGATCCTCATAAAGCTCGAATTCAAACCGGCTACGTATTTACATATGGAGGTACTGTCATATCATGGCGCTCCACAAAGCAATCTATTGTTGCTACTTCTTCAAACCACGCTGAGATAATAGCTATTCATGAAGCAAGTAGGGAATGCGTATGGTTGAGATCAATAATTCATTTTATTCGAGAAAAATGTGGTTTGGAATGTGAGAAAAGACCCACAATTTTATACGAAGACAATGCTGCATGCATAGCCCAATTGAAGGGAGGATTTATAAAAGGAGATAGAACGAAGCACATTTCACCAAAATTATTCTACACACACGATCTTCAGAAAAGTGGTGACATTGATGTGCAACAAATCCGTTCAAGTGATAATCCAGCAGATTTATTCACTAAATCTTTGCCAACTTCAACTTTTGAGAAGATGGTATACAAGATTGGAATGCGAAGACTCAAATATTTGAAACAAGATTTTCATCAAGGGGAGTAAAATACGCGATGCACTCTTTTTCCCTTACTAAGGTTTTTTCCCATGGGGTTTTCCTTATAAGGTTTTTAATGAGGCACCTAGCAATGCGTCTTACTAAATATGTGTACTCTTTTTCCTTCACTGGGATTTTTTCCCACGTGGTTTTTCCTAGTAAGGTTTTAATAAGGCACATTATCTTTTAATGAACATCCAAGAGGGAGTGTTATAAATATATTATGGATGTTCATTTAGTACTCCATTGTAAATAAGCTTCCTGAAGAAGCTTATCCATATGGGACTCCATCGTAAATATGTTTATCTATTTAGTACTCTATTGGAAATAAGCTTCCTGAAGAAGCTTATCACTTCGGTACCCGGTTATGGATAAATATTACCCCCGGTAGAAGATTATCCATACCGGGTATAATAAGTTTATCCTTTCAGTACCCAGTTATGGATAAATATTACATCCGATAGAAGATTATCCATACCGGGTATAATAAGCTTATCCTTTCAGTACCCAGTTATGGATAAACATTACCCCCGGTAGAAGATTATCCATATCGGGTATAATAAGCTTATCCTTTCAGTACTCCGTTATGGATAAACATTGCTCTCAGTAGAAGATTATCCATATCTGGTATTAGCAGCTTACACAACAACTTCCTTTCTTCTATAAATAGAAGAGATTTCAGTTCATTATGTACATCAATTTGAATTCGAATAATATATCAGTTTCTCTCTATACTTGTCTTTACTTTATAGTCTTTATTTTATAACAGAATGCAATTACTAAGAAAGACGGTTGATATAATACAAAAATAAATTTGAAATTGTTCTAGTAAGCTAGAGAATATTACATGAATGACTAAAAGCATTATACATCATAAATCCATAACAAGAAAAAGCCTAATGCTTAATCTAAAGAAAATGAGGCCTTTCTCTGTTGAAGAAATGAGCCAAATTCTTGATCAAATCTTTGGACTTTTGACACTGCAAATTATTCAAATGAAATACATGATCCACTCCTTCTGTTTCTTGGATCTCAACCACACCCATCCATCCGCTCCGACCCAATGCTTGATAGTAAGCCCAACCTCTATCCTTCAAAATATCCTTCTCCGCTACACTAATCAAGACTCTACGACAACCCAGACTCGTTAAGCTTGGTGCACCTTCTAACATCGGGTTAATTCTCGGGTCATCATTATCCGGATTCGAAGGACACGCAAAAGACCACAACCGGTCCACATGTGCCTTCTTATCCGGGTACAAGGCCTCCGACCCGATTGAACCCGACCCCCAAAAATATGGGTGGACTAAAGCAACACCAAGAATATCAACCATAAGCTCTGGCTCAACACTTCCAGCAGCCATTGCTAAATTATGAGCAATGTTAGCACCCGCACTGTCACCGGAGAGAAAAACACGCCCGAAATTCGCGTGTTCATTCAACCACGGCTCTTGACCATCGCCATTACAATGAGAAAAAACCCATTGAAGTGCTTGCCATGAATCTTCATAGGCAATAGGAAGAGGGTGTTCAGGTGGTCTTCTGTAATGAACAGAAACAGCGATGATTCGCGATTCGGACACGAGGGTGTTGAGGTAGTTATGATAGTTGGATGAAGATGGAGTGAACATACAAAAACCTCCACCATGGAAGTAAATAACAAGAGGTAGTTTTTGGTTGCCGAGAATGGAAATATTTGGGACATAAATACGAACATAGACTTCAGTATCAGGAATAATGTTTGATATATCTTTGGATGAAACTCCAGTTTGAGAATCAGGGCCTGCTGGAACTGAATCAATGCCTAAAAGTCTCTCAACATGGCCATTTTTGTAGACTCGAAGATATGGTAGGAACTCGTAATCCAGCTCTGCATTGCTCGCAGCCATTACCTTCGCCTTGAATTATATAGTTGATTTTTGCTTTCAAAATATATATTTACGTGATATCTACATTAATTTGTTACTACGGAGGTGTCTTTTGAGTGCAGTTGATGTTTGCTTTTATTTTTGTCCAGTTAAGCTAATATTGCCTAAGCCTAAATTTTTTATCTCCACAAGTTTTGATGAATTCTATTCTACTTAAGATAAGGTGATATTTGGTTTATTGTCTGCTTTTGGATCGTTGAAAATGACTTCCAATTTTGAAAGAGATAAGAAATATAGTGTAAATTGAGTGTTTGGCATCCACGTTTGTAACTCTAGACGCGCACCTTTGCTGGGTGCATGAATATATTCTTTTGTTTCTGTTTTCTGTCAATATTTATTTTTTCTAATTTCTGTTTCTGTTGGCAACTAATTCAATTCTTTTTATGTTTAAGGGATTGCTTAAAGCTGTATCAGAAGTGTTGCCTAAAAGTGAACATAGGTGGTGTGCCAGACATATATTAGCAAACTGGTCCAAAGATTGGAGAGGATTAGAGAGGAGAAACAACTTCTCGAGGTGTGCTAGAGCATCATGTGTAGCAGAACTGAATTTTCACTTGGACAGTTTGAATATGCTTGGGAATGGGATATGTGAGAGCCTCTTGAGGTATAACAAGGAAACCTGGTGTAGAGCATACTTCAACTGTGACAAGAAATGTGATATAATTGACAACAATATGTGCGAGACATTTAATGCTTGGATACTTGCTGCTCGGCACAAGACAATTATCACAATGTTGGAGGAAATTAGAGTGAAGATGATGGAGAGAATAGGAAAGTTGAGGGAGTTTGCAGATACATGGATATGTGATATATCCCCAATTGCTATGAAGGTGTATCAGGATAACATAGCCCAATCTATGAGGTGTACAATCAAGTGGAATGGTGAATATGACTATGAGGTTGAGGATACCTCATTAAGAGTGGTGCTAAAGCATTGTGTGAATATGCAAGCTCAAACTTGTACATGCAGGTCATGGATGCTGAAGGGTATCCCTTGTGCTCATGCCATTGCTGCTATGCATTTCAAGAACCTTGACCCAATTAACTACATATCTCACTGGTACCACAAATCCACCTATCTGAAGGCATATTCAACATTCATCCAGCCTGTGTCAAACATGCAGATGTGGCCAACATCTACCAATCCACCAATTGAACCCCCACCAATTAAAAAGATGCCTGGCAGACCAAAGAAGAAGAGAAGAAGAGAAGAAACTGAACATCCTACTTCTGGAAAGCTTTCAAGAAGGGGTATGGAGATGACATGTTCAAACTATGGTGGATATGGACACAACAAGAGGAGCTGCCCTAAGAAAGCAAGGCCTGCAGATTCTACTCCAGCAAATGCTTCATATATCCAAAGATGTGGAGGAAAAGGAAGAGGAAGAGGCAGAGCAAGAGGAACAGGAACTCCAACTACTTCTGCCCCTACTATTGCTGGTAGAGGAAGAAGAACTGCTGCTAGTAAAGGAAGAGAAACTGGTAGTGGTAGGGGAAGTTCTGGGTTTGGGCTATTTCAATTAAGCAGTGGGTTCACAAGTTTTTCTGTAAGTAGTTCAAAGTTAATTTTATATCTTGTTTGCTTTAACAACTTTACTGAATATTTTTTGTTTTTGGCAGTCTGGTAGAGGTAAGCCAAGAGTGGTCTCTCATGGTGGTGAAAAGAGGTCCTCGACAGATATTCTGGAGTGTGCATACAAGCCAAGAAGTGGTGTAAAATGGAATGGTAGACCAACCATTACTAGAAGACAACTTGAAAGAACTGCTGCAACTCGTTCCAGAACTGCCTCATCTCAATCCAATTTAAGTCAAGCAAGTTCATCATCCCAGAACAACCACTGAATTCTGTTATTGTCACTGTTAATTTATTTTGGAACTGCTGTAATTTTTCTTTAGAACTGTAATTTATTTTGGAATTGCTGTTAGGTTAATTCGGAACTGCTATTTAGGTTTGCTGTTAGTGTTGTTATTTTGTTAAGGCAGCCTGCTGTTATTTTGGTATGCTGTAAAACTGGGCAGCGTCTATTTTTGTTAAGGCAGGCTGCTGCTATTAGGTGACTGTAATGAACACCTTTACTCTATGATGAAATATATTTTTAGTATTGTTTGATAATTTCTGGGCAGATGTGTCTTTAGTGTTGTATGAATGCTGTTATTTTGATATGTTGTTAAGCATTTTTGCTGTCATTTTTGTATGCTGTTATTTCTGGAAAATTTCAACATTTGAGCTGTATATCAGCCACTATTTGACTGTGTTTCAGTGTTTTATCAGTCACAATTTGAGGTGTGTTTTAACTGCACTATCATCTCACACAGCAACAAAGTCAAACGAAACAACATTAACAATTGCCAAAAAAAATCATTCAACTCACACAGCAACAAACTCAAACAAAACAACATTAACGATTGCCAAAAAATTTCATTCATTTCTAACAAAGGGATACAAAATCTACCAAAATACTTCATTCATTTTCTTACATTATATAACAATCTTTAGAACTACCTAACACAATCAACTTCAACACAATTGTAATTAAAATCAGCACACACAATCTCCTCCAATTTCTTTGGTTTCTATTTTCATTCAACAATGCATCAAATGCCCTCTTCTTCTTCAGCAGCCCCAAAATCACCATTTTCAAGTGCTCTGGAGTTGGGGGGTCAAACCACATAAAGAAATTACATGCCGATCGTCTGTCCCTCTGAAAAATTGAAGAGAGAAAATTATTATGGAATATAAAATTGATTAGAAAAGTACAATTGATATTTACCTCATAAAATGGACATCCGTAAAATCGACGACCTGGATTATCAACACTCCATGACTGTATCACCACAGCTTCTTCACCACAATAGCAAAATTTTCTCAGATTATGCATTTTCCCAAACCTTAAAATTGAGTCCTAGAAATTTAACCCTTATGTCAAAAAAGATAAGGAAGAAATAGAAGAAGATTGTAATATTGGCTTCGAGCTTCAAGAAGAGGAATAAATTTTGGCTTCAAGAAGATAAAATTTTCTTCAATTTAGAGCTTTCAAGGAGGAAGAAGAAGATGAAAATCGGGTTAGTATAGATAGAAATGGGTTAAGGCCCTTTTAATCTTTTAAAAAGGGTCATTGGAATGTGTTTTTGACCGTTTATTAAAGACAGAAATTGTCTTGAAATAGTGTCCACGCACTTGGTCCAGTTTGTATTACACACGCTTAGACCTGGTCAAAGGAGGTGTGTACTAGGCACACTTTAGAAAGGTTGCGTGTGTAAGGTTATTTTGGTCCACAGAAAGTGTGTAAGCGGGATTTGGGTCATAGTTCGGGTGACAACTTATGTAATTTCCCTATTTAATCTAACACTATTGTTTGTGCCTATTAATAGAAATTTGTGTTTTATCTTTTTCATCTTTTTGGTTTTGCTAATTTCATAATGTCTGTGGCACCGACAACTCTATTCTTTAATTTTATATCTCTCTGTTTTATTTTATATGGCAATTTTTTTCTTTTTAGTATATCCCTAAAAGAATGATATTTTTATATATTTAAAAGTAATTTTTTACTTTAAACTTTTATTTTATCTTTCAGTGATATGCTTTTACGGTTAAATGTTATGCATGTCATGTTCAAGATGGTACATATGTTCTAAGAGTCTTCATTTTTTTCTAAAATTTTATGTCATTAAATACCGCCACATACAATGAATGGTTGGAGTATTTATTACTATCTCTTCATAGTCATTTTCTTTCTTCACGGAAATTCGTTTCATTTTTTTTGTAGAAACTAAAATGGCGTAATGGCTTCCTGACCACTTAAATTTGTAGGGTTTTTGAAAGTCGATAAACGAACTTTGGATTTTCTCATTTGAACACTCCAACTTGACAAAATGGGTAATAATAAAGAAAGGTACCAACATGTTCGCCTTGATGAGGAGAATACTCCTACACTTCCAATTTCATATGGGTACCAACCAATTCCTCCAATTTTACAATCCAAAAGCTCAGACAGTCCGGTTGAGCAAGGTGTTCGACGAAATGCCCCTATCAATTCTAGGCCAATTGGAGACCAATTTTCAATTGGAATCCCTTCTACTACACCCATGGATCCTTTATGCAAAGATTCAGCTCAATCCATTCAAGAAATCAACCATCACCACCAAGTTGAAAACTCAAAACTTCACCAGTTGGCCGGGCAAGGTGATCAGGCAAACCAAAGGACTCAAAACCAATGCCAAACTACTCCTGCTCCTCAGGAGAATGTTTCCAAACTTTCAAACCAGACCTTACATGGGCCAAATCTTTCGAATATAAAAAATAGTCATTCTGCACACTGTTCAAATAACAGTGTTCGACCAAATGCCAATGCACCCTCCAGTTCTACTCAGCCTCTTTCACTAGGATTTTGAACTTACATGCTCCGGCATGGTCTGGTGAAGTTCGTAGCATCACTTACTCATATGATAGCATCACTTAATCCATGGTGGACACTTGAGAAGATGAAAAAATTGGAAAAGTCTTTTTTTCTTTTTCATTTTTCCTTTTTATTTATATTTTATTCTAATTCTAATTTTTTTAAGTAAAAACACTACTATTCACGCGTCTTGGGAGCGTGATTTGCACATAGTTTAGCCATGTCAGCTTTAGTGCTTCCACATAGGCATAGTCAACGGTCAAATGTGTTTATTACCCATTTTGTCAAGTTGGAGTGTTCAACTGGAAAAATCCAAAGTTCGTGTATCGGCTTTCAAAAGCCCTACAAGTTTAAGTGGCTAGGAAGCCATTATGCCAAACTAAAGTACAGTTTAATAAGTCATTATTAAAATATTCTAAACTTGTATTTAATTTTTGCTACTTAAAATTTGAGGATAAATTTCACAAGTGGTCATATAACTATGATTTTTTTATCAAAATCATATAACTTTGTTTCTCACACAAAAATCATAAAATTTTCACTAACTCACACTGACCAGAAAACAAAACTTTCCGCTAGTGTTTTCTTATTTCATATTTTTTTTTAATTTTCTATCTAATAAATAATAATTCAGCTAAAATAGGAATGATCAAACCCGATCCAATAATAAAAATTAAAATAATACTAAAAGTGAATCCTACAAAATATAATATTTTTTTTTTCTTCAAGATTTTCATTTCAAATTAATAGCATTATTATTTCAAGAGGTCTCTAATTATACATATTTCTTTATTGTCATAATCACGTGCATTCTAAACTACGTTTTTTCTTTTGGAGGGGGAGGGGAGGGGAGGATTCATTTTAGTATTATTTTAATTTATATATATGGGTATTGGATCGCGCCAGGTTGGGTCATTCTTATGTTATGAGAAAAATATAAAATTGACCAGTGGGTCAAAACTAATTGCATTCGCTAGCCAAAAAATTATATTAAATATGTATATTATATGTATATAATACACATACACAAAAAAATATTTTATCAACTATTATTTTTGGGAGTGGCTATATATATATATATATATATATATATATTTCTCTTATTGCATTATTATTTATTAGATAGAAAATAAAAAAATATGAAATAATAAAACACTACCGAAAAGTTGTGTTTTTCGGCCAGTATGATTTTTGTATGAGTTAGTGAAAGTTTTATGATTTTTGTACGAGAAAGCAAAGTTATATGACTTTGGTGAAAAAAAGCCATAGTTATATGACCATTTGTGAAATTTACCTTAAAATTTGACTGTTGGCTTAAAATAGTCCAAACTTAATTACGTTCCTTCAGTTTAAGAGCCCGTTTGGCCAAGCTGTCAAAAACTGCTTATTTTGAAAAGTGCTTTTTGAAAAAGTACATTTGCAAAATTGTAGTTTATGTTTGGCCAAGTCGTTTGAGTAGTCCTTTTTGCAAGCGCATTATGTTTGGCCAATCTTTTAAAAAAGCACGTTTAAGTATCAAACTACGACAAAGGACAGTAAAGGTTCAATTTGCTATTAGTATTATTTAGAAAAGGAAAATAAATTTAAACATTTATTATAAAAATATTTATATAAAATAGGCGTAATGGCTTCCTGGCCACTTAAACTTGTAGGGCTTTTGAAAGTCGATACACGAACTTTGGATTTTCCCATTGAACACTCCAACTTGACAAAATGAGTAATAATAAACACATCCACCAGAGTGTGTATATCAATTGCGCTGACATGTACAACACATCATGCTAAGCTATATATTACTTGCCATGTGTTATTTGTGGGTCCCATTTTTAAATATAAAATAAGAAAAAAAGTTACAAATACAAAAAGTAAAAAAAAATGCCTGAAACTTAGTTCGACAATTCCACCGTGGGAATTGTCCCCTCTGACGAGCAGCAGAACTCCGGCGAGGCAAAAATGAACGCGCAAGGTGTTCCAGGTATCCAAATTGGAAAAGAAAGGTACCAAAACGTTCGCCTTGATAAGAAGAATGCTCCTACACTTCCAATTTCATATGGGTACCAACCAATTCCTCCAATTTTACAATCCAAAAGCTCAGACAGGCCGGTTGAGCAAGGTGATCGACGAAATGCCCCTATCAATTCTGGGCCAATTGGAGACCAATTTCCAATTGGAATCCCTTCTACTATACTCATGGATCATCTATGCAAAGATTCAGCTCAATCCATTTAAGAAATCAGCCATCACCACCAAGTTGAAAACTCAAAATTTTACCAGTTGGCCGGACAAGGTGATCAGGTAAACCAAAGGACTCAAAACCAATGCCAAACTACTCCTGCTCCTTAGGAGAATGTTTCCAAACCTTTAAACCAGAGCTTACATGACCCAAATCTTTCGAATATCCAAAATGGTCATTCTGTACATTGTTCATATAACAGTGTTCGACCAAATGCCAATGCACCCTCCAGTTCTACTCAGCCTCTTTCACTAGGATTTTGAACTTACATGCTCCGGCATGGTCTGGTGAAGTTCGTAGCATCAGTTACTCATATGATAGCATCACTTAATCCATGGTGGACACCTGGGAAGATGAAAAAATTGGAAAAGTCTTTCTTTTCTTTTTCATTTTTCATTTTTATTTATATTTTATTCTAATTCTAATTTTTTAAGTAAAAACAATACTATTCACGCATCTTGGGAGCGTGATTTGCACACACTTTAGCCATGTCAGTTATAGTGCTTCCACATAGGCATGGTCAACGGTCAAATGTATTTTTTATCACCCATTTTGTCAAGTTGGAGTGTTCAAATGGGAAAATCCAAAGTTCGTGTATCGGCTTTCTAAAGCCCTACAAGTTTAAGTGGCCAGGAAACCATTACGCCAAACTAAAATACAGTCATTTAATAAGTCATTATTAAAACATTCTAAACTTGTATTTAATTTTTGCTACTTAAAATTTGAGGGTAAATTTCACAAATGGTCATATAACTATGATTATTTTTTTCCCAAAATCATATAACTTTGTTTCTCACACATAAATCATAAAATTTTCACTAACTCACACTGACCTGAAAACAAAACTTTCCGGTAGTGTTTTCTTATTTCATATTTTTTTAATTTTCTATCTAATAAATAATAATTCAGCTAATATTGGAATGATCGAATCCGACCCCATCTAACCCGGTCCAATAATAAAAATTAAAATAATACTAAAAGTGAATCCTCCAAAATATGATGATTCTATCTTTTATTTTTCTTTTCAAGATTTTCATTCAAATTAATAGCATTATTATTTCAAGAGGTCTCCAATTATACATATTTCTTTATTGTCATAATCACATGCATTCTAAACTACGTAATTTTTTTTTTGGGGGGGGGGGGTTTCACTTTTAGTATTATTTTAATTTATATATATGGGTATTGGATCGCGCCAGGGTTGGGTCATTCTTATGTTATGAGAAAAATATAAAATTGACCAGTGCGTCAAAACTAATTGCATTCTCTAGACAAAAAATTATATTAAATATGTATATTATATGTATATAATACACATACACAAAAAATATATTTTATCAATTATTATTTTTGTGAGTGGCTAAAAATATATATATTTCTCTTATTGCATTATTATTTATTAGATAGAAAATAAAAAAATATGAAATAAGAAAACACTACCGAAAAGTTGTGTTTTTCGGCCAGTATGATTTTTGTATGAGTTAGTGAAAGTTTTATGATTTTTGTACGAGAAAACAAAGTTATATGACTTTGGTGAAAAAAGCCATAGTTATATGACCATTTGTGAAATTTACCTTAGAATTGGACTGTTGGCTTAAAATAGTCCAAACTTAATTACGTTCCTTCAGTTTAAGAGCCCGTTTCGCGAAGCTGTCAAAAACTGCTTATTTTGAATAGTGCTTTTGTTCAAAATTGCTTTTTGAAAAAGTACATTTGCAAAATAGTAGTTTGTGTTTGGCCAATTCGTTTGAGTAGTCCTTTTTGCAAGCGCACTGTGTTTGGCTAATCTTTTAAAAAAGCACGTTTAAGTATCAAACTACGACAAAGGACAGTAAAGGTTCAATTTGCTATTAGTATTATTTAGAAAAGAAAAAATAAATTTAAACATTTATTATAAAAATATTTATATAAAATATAAAACATAAAGTAAAAATATAAATTAAAAATTCCAATCAATACAAAATATAGTTATTCCAAAAGCAATAACATTGAGTGTGTCACAATCCGGAATTTTCTATTTTGGGGCCGTGATGGCGCCTAACATCTACTTGCTAGGCAAGCCTCTGTTATTAAATTAATTAACCAGTATGTAAAAATTATTACAAAATAATGCTATTTAACGATAAATAAACTCAGAATTTAGCATAGTGTTAATAGAAATAACGCGATGCTAACTACTCCCAGAAATCCGGAGTCACAAGTACATGAGCAACTAGAATACTACATATAAGTTTTGAAACAAAGTACAATTGTTTGAAACTAAACAAATAGTAAACTGAATAAAGAAGGGGACTTCAGGGCTGCGGACGTTGTATAGCTTTACCCCAAGTCTCCAATACAGCTGAATCCGAGCAGAATCACCACTAGATGTCGCTGGGACCAACACAGTATTTGCACAAGCAGTGCAGAAGTATAGCATGAGTACAACCGACCCAATATACTCTGTAAGTGTCGAGCCTAAAACGAGGTAGTGACAAGGCTATGATAAGACACCTACATAAATCTTGTACAAGTATATACATAAAGCAATAAAATAACAAGTAGGATAAAAAATATTAATTGGGGGGGGGGGGGGGGGAGGCAAGTAGAAAGGAGAGTACGATAAGAACGACAATTATAAAATTACTGAATAACCTTTTTTTGAAAACAATAATAATGCAACCAATTAAATTATCAATTCGGAAATCAAGTAAAGAAATGAAATCAACAATGTCACGGTATCATCCTTCATGCTTTTTCTCTCGTCAGCACCATGTAATATCATAAATGAAATGGCACGACATTACCCTTTGTACTTTTATTCTCAACCCCATATGATGTAATAAATGATAATAAGCAATCAAATGCACTGCATCATCCTTCGTGCTTTAATCCTCACAATCATTTAAAAAGATGATATTGTAGAAAATAAGGCACAACAACACCTTTCGTGCTTTTTCACTCTTCTTCACCAAGCAACAATATAAATCCAAATAGCAAAACAGGGTGGGAAGCTATTTCACTTCAATATATCTTAGTGTAATGATAATTCATCTCAACTTTTAAAATTTCAACAATTCCAAAATAATCAATAGATATGAAGGCGAACAATTAAAGAAATAATAATCTAACTACTGCATGGAAAACATAGTCATGAAAGCAACATAACATAATAAAACGATTTCCACCTGCATGCTTTAACTCAATATCAACGTATATATACTCGTCACCTTATATATACGTCGTCCCCACATATAATTCACGTAGCAAATAGACCAATAAGTCCTAATCCATCAAGTCAAAGTTAACTATGACACTCCTCGCTCCGCAACCAAGTTGATCAATCAACCACGGCCTTACCTTTTGAAAAATCCTCCAAACCAACCAAATCAATGAATTTGAGAAGAAAAATCTCTTGAAAAATCGCCTCTAGAGTGTTTAGGGTTGAGAAATAGTGTAAAATGCTCTAAGTCCCAATTTTTTCCTTTTTTACCCAGTTGCAGATGTCGCAATTATGAATTTTTGTCCGCAAATGCGAGAAACAGGTTACAATTGCGAACTGTGTCCCCAGTCTGCTACAGTCGCAACTGCGACAAAAACATCGCAAATGTAATCTCCCATTCAAACACGAATGCGATGACAAGTTCGCATTAGCAAACCTGTCTCATCCCAGGGCTCAGTCGCAAATGTGACTAAGCAATCGCAAACTGGGTTGTTCGCAATTGCGAATATTTTTCCCAAAAACAAAGATTACCCTGTCCAATCATCCATTGCAATTATGAGCTCGACTTCGCAAAAGCAGAGTTTGCATTTGTAAACAGGTCTTCGCAATTGCGAGACATGCAGCCCAGTGTTTAACCAAAAAGTGGAATTTCGGTCAAAGCTTTAATTTAGAAGAACTCGGGTTACTGATAATCAAAAAATTTATAAGCGAAAGTAATTTGGCTAGCAATAAGATAATTAAAAGAAGATAAAGTAAACCAATGTATTCAGATAGTCTTTTTTTTTTTCTTTACAATTGGCCCATCCTTTCTCTTTTATAGCTATCTTGAAAATATGCGTTTTGCCTTTGTCATAATAAAGCTATTATAGACAATTAAAGACATTAAATTCTACGTTACATAATCATTGTATTTTAATACAGATTCTCTAACATTTTTAGTATTTAATGCTCATTAAATACTGTATCTGTACTCTCTTGTGCTGTCAGATTCATTCTCCTTGATTCTTGGACTTAAATAGGTACGGGCGTTGAATCTTTTGAGTATCCGCTCATGCCTCTTATTATGCCTCTGCTCGTATCTATTGCAACTCGTGCCTCTTTGCCAATCATAACTCTTTGAACAGTCTACGTGTCATGACACGTCATCTTCCAATCACTTTAATATGTAAACTCAATTTTTCCCATACAGATAGCCCCCCCACTTGCCATTTATTCATCAATTGAATATTTGGGAAGTGGAATTCATTAAAATGAGAATTTGTGTCACGACCCTAGTTCACCAACCGTGAACATGTCATGACGACACCTAGTCTTCGTGACCAGGTAAGCCTAACACTTGCAGAAACATAATAATTGCAGAAAAATAGAATAACATATTTAATTATCTAAAAAGGAAATTGTACTGAATGCCGCTCGGCATATACGACTCAATATCTCAAGACTAAAACAATCCCAAAACCCGGAAACTCACGGGAAAACACAGGCTACAGAAATGTATAGTGAGGCTCCAAACTCCAGAATATCTAACAAACGGAAGGAAAGAGAACTAAGTACTAAAGATAGAATAAAGAGGGAGACTCGTCGGTCTGCGGACGCAGCAGATCTACCTCGAAGTCTCCGTAGTCCTCCTGCCTCACTGATAGTGTGCCTGAGTAGAGGTACCTGGATCTGCACATGAAAACATGCACAGAAGAGGCGTGAGTACACCACAACGGTACTCAGTAAGTGCCAAACCTAACCTCGGTTGGGTAGTGACGAGGAAGGTCAGGGCCCTACTGAGGTTATATAAAATATAAAGATGTCAGGATAAGATAGGCAGTGCAATTGAGAACCTACAGTAAGAATCTATGCAGGATAATAAGAGTACAATAACGGAAACAATGATGAAAGCAAACCATAAGGAAAGTAACCGGGGATCTCTAAGTATCCCGAGGATCTCTTAGTATCCTCGACGTGTACTAGGGATCTCTTGGTATCCCGAGGATCTCTCGGTATCCTCAATATAAGCCAGGAATCTCTTGGTATCTCGAGGATCTCTTGGTATCCTCAATATGTACTAGGGATCTCTTAGTATCCCGAGGATCTTTCGGTATCCTCAATATAAGTCAGGGATCTCTTGGTATCCCGAGGATCTCTTGGTATCCTCAATATATGTGCGGGGGATCTCCCGGAAATCTAACCCGTAGTCCCAAAGTAAATGTGCAGGGGGAATCTCCCGGGAATCTAACCCGTAGTCCCAAAGTAAATGTGCAGATCTCCCGGGAATCTAACCCGTAGTCCCAAAGTAAATGTGCAGGGGGAATCTCCCGGGAATCTAACCCGTAGTCCCAATTTAAAACACAGAGCAACAACACAAGAATATTAAATTAAACGCTAATTTCGTACCAAGTAAACATTTACTTCTAGCCTAACATGCTTCACGTAATGCAATTCAGGCAATTTAGTCAACTAAACATGCCTTTCTAGACTAGCAACATGCTAAATTCACAAGTAGAATAAAACAAGAAAAGAACTCAATTGAAATACTTAAGGAAAAACCGGATTTTCCAACAATTAGCTCAAGTACGCGCTCGTCGCCTCACGTACAGGGCATTTCAATTATCAAATATAGCACATCCTAAGGGGAAAGGTCCCCCACACAAGGTTAGACAAGCCATTTACCTCGAATGCTCCAACTCAAGTCTCGATTATAGCTTTACCTCTCGAATTCACCACCCAACCGCTCAAATCTAGTCACAAATTACTTGAATGCATTAATAATTACTATTGGAACTAACCCAATGCACAAAAATAGTTTTTACAAGGTTTTCCCCAAAAAAGTCAAAAATACCCCCGGACCCACGTGGTCGAAATTCGAGGTTCGGACCAAAACCCTGTTACCCATTCTCCCACGAATCCAAATATATGTTTTGTTTTGAAATCGGACCCCAAATTGAGGTCCAACTTCTCAATTTGTAGAAAACCTAGGTTCTACCCAAAACACCCAATATCCCCATGAAAATCTTTGATTTGAAGTTGAAATCAGGTTAAAAGATGTTAATAAGTGAAGAAATTAAGTTAGAAATCACTTACCAATGGTTTTGGAGAAGAAAAGTTGTTTGGAAAATCGCCTCTTAGGTTTTGGATTTTTTTGAAAAGTGAAAAATGACTGAGATTTTCCGAACTTGTATACCTTTCTGAGGACCTAGCGCGGACCGCACAAAAATGTGTTGAGGCCGCGCCGAGTGGGAGAAAAATTGGGGCTTCTTTGAACCCTTCCAGCGCGGACCGCACTGTTTTGGTGCGCGGCCGCGCTGGTTAACCTGAAACCCTAGCCCTCAGACTCAGCCACGCGGGCCGCACAGAAAGGCATCGCGGCCGCACGGCTCCAGCGCGGACCGCGCGGAAATGACCGCGGCCGCGCTGGTGTCTGCAACACCTGAACCTGCATTTTCTTAAGTCCAAGACCTCCCGGGCCCCATTCAAAACTCACCTGAGTCCTCGGGGCTCCAAACCAAACATGCACACAACCTTAAAACATCTTAGGGACTTACTCGTGCGATCAAATCGCCAAAATAACATCATATACATAGGATCAAGCCTCAAACACATGATTTTCTTTCTTCAACTTTCATAACTCAAATTCTCCATTTTTAGTCCGAAACACGTCATATGACGTCCGTTTTTAGCCAAACTTTACAGATAGTGCTTAACACATATTTAAGACTTGTACCGGGCGTCGGAACCAAAATACGAGCCCGATACCTATATTTTCTAACTCCTTTTCATTTCAAATTTTCATATCAAATTTCGGAAAACAATTTCTTTCAAAAATTCATTTCTCGGGCTTGGGACCTCGGAATTTGATTCCGGGCACACGCCCAAGTCCCATATTTTTCTACGGACCCTCCGGGACCGTCGAATCACAGGTCCGGGTCCGTTTACCCAAAATATTGACCGAAGTCAATATTATGCATATTAATATCAAAATTCATCAAAATTTTCACATAATTTGCATATTTCAACATAAAAGCTTTCCGGCTACGTGCCCGGACTGTGAACGCAAATCGAGGCAACTAAAAGCGAGGTTTTCAAGCCCTCGGAAGCAAGGAACAAGGAAGAATTATGGTGATGCCCCTTTGGGTTGTCACATTCTCCACCTCTAAAACAACCATTCGTCCTCGAACGGACAAAAGAAAGAAGTACCTAAGTCGGGAAATAGATAGGGATAACGGCTCCGCATATCGGAATCGGACTCCCAGGCCGATGCCTCAGGAGGCTAACCTCTCCACTGAACACGCACCAAAGGAAAACTCTTCGACCTCAACTGTCGAACCTGCCGGTCTAGAATAGTCACCGGCTCCTCCTCATATGACAGATCCTTGTCCAATTGGATAGTGCTGAAATCCAACACGTGCGATGGATTGCCGTGATACTTCCGGAGCATAGATACATGAAACACGGGATGCGCAGCTGGCAAGCTAGGTGGTAAGGCAAGTCTATAAGCCACCTCTCCCACACGATCAAGAATCTCAAATGGATCGATGAACCTAGGGCTGAGCTTGCCCTTCTTCCCAAATCTCATCACGCCCTTCATAGGCGATACACGGAGCAATACCCGCTCACCAACCATGAAAGCAACATCTCTGACCTTGCGGTCTGCATAACTCTTTTGTCTGGACTGAGCTGTACGAAGTCTGTCCTGAATAATCCGGACTTTATCCAAGGCCTCCTGAACCAAATAAGTACCCAATAATCGAGCCTCTCCCGGCTCAAACCATCCAACTGGAGACCGACATCGCCTACCATACAACGCCTTATACGGAGCCATCTGGATGCTGGACTGGTAACTGTTGTTGTAGGCGAACTCTGCTAAAGGCAAAAACCGGTCCCACGAGCCTCCAAAATCAATAACACAGGCTCGGAGCATATCTTCAAGAATCTAAATAGTCCTCTCGGACTGACCGTCCGTCTGAGGGTGAAAAGTTGTACTCATAGTCACCCGGGTACCCAACTTGTGCTGGACGGCCCTCCAGAACCGTGATGTAAACACTGAACCCCTGTCTGAGATGATAGAAACTGGAATGCCATGCAGACGGACAATCTCCCTGATATAAATCCCTGCTAACCGCTCCGCTGAGTAAGAAGTACACACTGGAACGAAATGAGCGGACTTGGTCAGCCGATCCACAACAACCCAAATAGAATCAAACTTCCTCGCCGTCAGAGGGAGACCAGTCACAAAATCCATAGTGATCTTCTCCCATTTCCACTCCGGAATCTCCATCTGCTGGAGTAACCGTCCCGGCCTCTGGTGCTCAGCCTTTACCTGCTGACAGTTGAGGCATCTAGCTACAAACTCTACTATATCCTTCTTCATCCGCCTTCAGCAGTAATGCTACCTCAGATCCTGATAC